>NC_057389.1:83698546-83839703 GCF_019320065.1 Cervus canadensis | reverse complement strand
TAATCTAGTCTTGGAAAATTCAATAAAAATTGAAATCATTCCCATCAATCTTTTCTGACCACAGTGCAGTAAGATTAAGAATCTCAATTACGAGGAAAAAATTTTAAAAACTTCAAACATATGGAGGCTAAATAACACGCTTCTGAATAACCAACAAATCATAGAAGAAATCAAAAAAGAAATCAAAATATGTATAGAAATGAATGAAAATGAAAACACAACAACCCAAAACCTATGGGACACTGTAAAAGCAGTGCTAAGGGGAAGGTTCATAGCATTACAGGCTTACATCAAGAAACAAGAAAAAAGCCAAATAAATAACCTAACTCTACACCTAAAGCAATTAGAGAAGGAAGAAATGAAGAACCCCAGGGTTAGCAGAAGGAAAGAAATCTTAAAAATTAAGGCAGAAATAAATGCAATAGAAACTAAAGAGACCATAGCAAAAATCAACAAAGCTAAAAGCTGGTATTTTGAAAAAATAAACAAAATTGACAAACCATTAGCAAGACTCATTAAGAAACAAAGAGAGAAGAACCAAATTAACAAAATTAGAAATGAAAATGGAGAGATCACAACAGACAACACTGAAATACAAAGGATCATAAGAGACTACTACCAGCAGCTCTATGCCAATAAAATGGACAACTTGGATGAAATGGACAAATTCTTAGAAAAGTATAACTTTCCAAAACTGAACCAGGAAGAAATAGAAGATCTTAACAGACCCATCACAGGCAAGGGAATCAAAACTGTAATCCAAAAATCTTCAGTCAAACAAAAGCCCAGGAACCAGATGGCTTCACAGCTGAATTCTAACCAAAATTATAGAGAAAGCTAAACACACTACTTACTCAAATTCTTCAGAAAATTGCAGAGGAAGGTAAACTTCCAAACTCAATTCTATTGAGGCCACCATCACCCTATTCCAAAACCTGACAAAGATGCCACAAAAAAAAAGAAAAACTATCAGGCCTCACTGATGAACATAGATGCAAAAATCCTTAACAAATTCTAGCAGACAGAATCCAACCACATATTAAAAAAATCATACACCATGACCAAGTGGGCTTTATCCCAGGAATGCAAGGATTCTTTAATATCCGCAAATCAATCAATGTAATACACCACATTAACAAATTGAAAGATTAAAAACCATATGATTATCTCAATAGATGCAGAGAAAGCCTTTGACAAAATTCAACACTCATTTATGATTAAAACTCTCCAAAAAGCAGGAATAGAAGGAACATACCTCAACATAATAAAAGCTATATATGACAAACCACAGCAAGCATCACCCTCAATGGTGAAAAATTGAAAGCATTTCCCCTGAAATCAGGAACAAGACAAGGGTGCCCACTCTCACCACTACTATTCAACATAGTTTTGGGAGTTTTGGCCACAGCAATCAGAGCAGAAAAAGAAGTAAAAGGAATCCAGATAGGAAAAGAAGAAGTGAAACTCTCACTGTTTGCAGATGACATGATCCTCTACATAGAAAACCCTAAAGACTCTACAGAAAAATTACTAAGAACTAATCAATGAATATAAGTAAAGTTGCAGGATATAAAATTAACAACACGAATCCCTTTCATTCCTATATACTAACAATGAAAAAACAGAAAGAGAAATTAAGGAAATAATACCATTCACCATTGCAACAAAAAGAATAAAATACTTAGGAGTATATCTACCTAAAGAAACAAAGACCTATACATAGAAAACTATAAAACACTGATGAAAGAAATCAAAGAGGACACAAACAGATGGAGAAACATACCGTGTTCATGGATTGGAAGAATCAATATTGTCAAAATGGCTATTCTACCCAAAGCAATCTATAGATTCAATGCAATCCCTATCAAGCTACCAACGGTATTTTTCACAGAACTAGAACAAATAATTTCACAATTTTGTATGGAAATACAAAAAACCTCGATAGCCAAAGTAATCTTGAGAAAGAGATGGAACTGGAAGGAATCAACCTGCCTGACTTCAGGCTCTACTACAAAGCCACATTCATCAAGACAGTATGGCACAAAGACAGAACTATAGATCGATGGAACAGAATAGAAAGCCCAGAGATAAATCCACGTACCTATGGACACCTTATCTTCGACAAAGGAGGCAAGGATATACAATGGAAAAAAGACAACCTCTTTAACAAGTGGTGCTGGGAAAACTGGTCAACCACTTGTAAAGAATGAAACTAGAACACTTTCTAACACCATACACAAAAATAAACTCAAAATGGATTAAAGGTCTAAATGTAAGACCAGAAACTATAAAACTCCTAGAGAAACATATGGCCAAAACACTCTCCGACATAAATCACAGCAGGTAAATCACAGCAAGTTCCTCTATTGACCCACCTCCCAGTAATTATTGGAAATAAAAAGAAAATAAACAATATGGGATCTAATGAAACTTAAAAGCTTTTGCACTACAAAAGAAACTATAAGTAAGGTGAAAAGACAGCCGTCAGATTGGGAGAAAATAATAGCAAATGAAGATACAGACAAAGGATTAATCTCAAAAATATACAAGCAACTCCTGCAGCTCAATTCCAGAAAAATAAATGACCCAATCAAAAAATGGGCCAAAGAACTAAACAGACATTTCTCCAAAGAAGACATACAGATGCCTAACAAACACATGAAAAGATGCTCAACATCACTCATTATCAGAGAAATGCAAATCAAAACCACAATGAGGTACCATTACACGCCAGTCAGGATGGCTGCTATCCGAAAGTCTACAAGCAATAAATGCTGGAGAGGGTGTGGAGAAAAGGGAACCCTCTTACACTGTTGGTGGGAATGCAAACTAGTACAGCCACTATGGAAAAGAGTGTGGAGATTCCTTAAAAAACTGGAAATAGAACTGCCATATGACCCAGCAATCCCACTTCTGGGCATACACACTGAGGAAACCAGATCTGAAAGAGACACGTGCACCCCAATGTTCATCGCAGCACTGTTTATAATAGCCAGGACATGGAAGCAACCTAGATGCCCATCAGTAGATGAATGGATAAGGAAGCTGTGGTACATATACACCATGGAATATTACTCAGCCATTAAAAAGAATTCATTTGAACCAGTTCTAATGAGATGGATGAAACTGGAGCCCCTTATACAGAGTGAAGTAAGCCAGAAAGATAAAGAAAGATAAAGAACATTACAGCATACTAACACATATATATGGAATTTAGAAAGATGGTAACGATAACCCTATATGCAAAACAGAAAAAGAGACACAGAAATACAGAACAGACTTTTGAACTCTGTGGGAGAAGGTGAGGGTGGGATGTTTCAAAAGAACAGCATGTATACTATCTATGGTGAAACAGATCACCAGCCCAGGTGGGATGCATGAGACAAGTGCTCGGCCTGGTGCACTGGGAAGACCCAGAGGAATCGGGTGGAGAGGGAGATGGGAGGGGGGATCGGGATGGGGAATAAGTGTAAATCTATGGCTGATTCATATCAATGTATGACAAAACCCACTGAAATGTTGTGAAGTAATTAGCCTCCAACTAATAAAAAAATTTTAAAAAAAAAATAAATACTGATTACACAAAAGAGTAATAATATTTGGCAGGATTTAAAATATATACAGAAATTAAAATTCAACAGAATAGTAATTTTAAAAGGCAGTTGTAATAACTGGTAATAGAGGGATCTGAGGCTGTAAAATTATTTAGGAAGTGACAAAAATATTAATTTATATTAGATCCTAAATAAAGTTAAGGATTCATATTGTAAACTCTACTGCAAATAAAGAGAAATATAAAGAATACAGGTAAAGCAAAGGAGGAGTAAAAGAATGTGTAACAAGAGAACTTAAAATAATAAAGATAATATTTAATAAAAGCAAAGCCAAAAAGAAATATGTAAAGGTAGAACAAGAGAAATTAAATCACTAGGCAGTAGATATGCCTAAAGATACTAATAATTACATCAACTGTAAGTGGTCTAAATGCTCTCATTAAAGGACAAAAATTTTTCAGACAAGATTAAAAATAACTATGTGTTGCTTAAGAAGAAGAACAACAAAAGGTAAAGGCAAAAGGGGAACATAACACAAACAGTAACTTAAAAAGCCAAATGAAAACCACTGTAGAAACTGTAAATATGGAAGCAAAAGGCATTTCCAGAAATTAAAAAAAGTCATTCTATAATGATAAAAGGTTCAGGCCTTTAGGAAGATGTAATAATTCTAAATTTTAAAACACGTAAGGCATATTATACCAGAGTAAACCTTAAAAGAACTAAAACCAGAAATAGACAAATATGCAGACTTAACAGGAAAGTTTAGCACACCTCTCTCACAAAGTGATAGGATGAGATAACATCAGTGAAGACAAGATCTATCTGAATACAAGATTAACAAACTTGATATGACATATATAAAATGTTATACTTGATAATGATAGAGTGTACATTCCTTCCAAGTGCATCTGAAAAGCTTGCGAATATTGATAAAATGTGGGCCATAGGGAAAAAGTCACAGCAATTTAAAATTATTGAAATAACTCAGATATGTTTTCTGATCACTATGGAATTAAGCTAAATTTAAGAATCTACCTGCCAATGCAAGAGATGCGGGTTTGACCCCTGGATTGGGAAGATTCCCTGGAGTAGGAAATGACAACCTGCTCCAGTATTCTTGTCTGGAAAATTCCAAGGACAGAAGAGTTTGGGGGGCTACAGTCCATGCAGTTGCTAAGAGTCGGACATGACTAAGCAACTGAGCACACACAGAATCAAAAAAATGAGAAATTTTCCAACTGCTTCCACAAACATACTTCAAAATATTTTAAAATTCTTATTATGAAAATTAGAAAATTTTAAACTGAAAAATGATGAAAATATATCACTTTTTTGGAGACAGTTAGAAAAAAATTTATAGTACCAAATATATGAGGGGAAAAAAACCTGAAAATTAATCATTTAAGTATCCTTCCTGAAGAAGTTTGAAAATAAATGAAATTTTACTGAAAGAAGTTATAAGGAAATAATTTTGAGAACAGAAGTAAATAAAATTGAAAGAAATATATAACAAAAGTATATCATATGAGTTGATTTTCTGGAAAAGACTAATAAAAATTATAAGTTACTAGCAAAATATTTAAAAGGGAAAAAGAACAAACATATTACCAAAATGAGAAACGAATCATTTCATCTGTAACACATCATTCCAGATTCTTTATCCACTAAATTAAAAGGATCAAAAGAAGATATTTAGCTTTATTCACTAAATTAAAAATTCATAAAAAAAGAACAAGTTGCTTGAAAGTATAATGTACCAAACCTTACACAAGAAGATTCAGAAAATTGAAAATTTTCTATATTTACTCTAACAATTAGATTTGCAGTAAAATTAATCTTTTCATGACAAAACCTCTACTGCTTGAGGTTATTAATGGTTCGCCAGTAAAATTTTCCAAATATTTATAAACAATTGTTGTTTAGTTGCTAAGTTGTGTCTGACTCTGCAACCCCATGTACTACAGCACACCAGGCTTCCCTGTCCTTTGCTGTCTCCTGGCATTTGCTCAGATTTATGTCTGTTGAGTCAGTAATGCTATCTAACCAACTCATCTTCTGCTGTTCTCTATGAAGAACAGGGTTAATCTTAAAAAAATTCTAAAAAGAACAGAAAAGAAAGAAATGCTTCCTACCTCATTATATAAAATGAGGATAATCTTGTTACAAAAACCTGTCATATCTATTACAGGAAAAGAAAACTAAAGGTTTCTGTTTTAAGAACGCAAATGCAATTTTATTTTAAAAGATATCAAACTCAGTAGCAAATTAAAAAAAAAAAGTAGTATGTCACAACCAAGCAGGGTTTATTTTAGAAATGCAACACTATTTTAACATGAAAAAAAACAGCAAATGTAATTTCTCACTTTAACAAATAAAAATTATATGATCAATTAAACAGATAAGAAAAAAGAATTTATAAAATTTAACACCTACCTATGGCTAAAACTGGGGCTTCCCAGGTGATGCTAGTGGTAAAGAACATGCTTGCTGATGCAAGAGACATAAGAGATGTGGGTTTGATCCCCAGGCTGGGAAGATCCCCAGGAGGAGGGCATGGCAGTTCACTCCAGTATCCTTGCCTGGAGAATTCCATGGACAGAGGAGCCTGGCGGACAGAGGACCCTACAGTCCACAGGGTCACAAAGAGTTGGAACATGACTGAAGCAAGTTAGAATGCACATGGCTAAAATAATTTTAAAATTTCTTAACAAACTAAGAGTAAAATGGGAATTTTTTTAAACTAATAAAGAGTGCCAACATAAAACCTGCATGAAACAACAATGGTGAAATAGTAAAAGCTTTCCCTTTGAAATTAGAAATGAGATAGAGATGCTTGATATCACCACTTTTATTAAAAATTGTGCTGGAGGTCCTAAAAAATGACATGAGCTAGAAAAAGCAAAAAGTATAAGGGTGTGAAAAGAAGGATAATGCCTGTCATAATTCACAAATTACATATTTTCTAAGTACACAATCCAAAAGATTTATAATCTGGAATTAATAGGTGAACTCAGAAAGTATAGATAAAAAGCGAATATACAATATTAATTTTTAAATGACTAGAAACAAATAGAAAATAAAACTTTAAAATACATGAAAATCCTTAAATTCTAGGAATAAATTTAACAAGAGGTATAAAACTTCTCCATAGAAAACTATAGAATATTACCAAGAAGAAATCACTGAAGGCTAAGTTAATATAGATAATGTATGAATATGTAATAGAAACTTAATATCATAAATATGTCAATTCTCCATAAACTAATCAATAGATTCTATGCAATTTCAATCAAAATGCCAGGAAGTACTTTTATGTTCATTGAGAAAGGTAATTCTAAGATTTAAATAATAAATTCATAAAACAAAAACAGCTAGTATTTGAAAAGAAAATCCTTTACATTGAGTATTATTGTTATTTTACATGGCATTATGTTTACATGGCATTTATTTTATTTTTTTTTTACATCAGTGGAGGGTTTAATTCCTTGTCTTCTGACTTGCACATAGGAACAAAACATGACCAAGATCTCTAAGAACTGGTGAGACAAATCCAGAATTCCTAATCTACGGGTTTACTTACTCAGAATCAGCTAGCTCAATATAGGAACACACAGAATACAAACAAATGAACAAATAAAATCTTTAAGGTTTCATAAAACAGCCAAGGTCCTTGTTGAGAATTGCAAATTTGTTTGGATTTTGGATTTGCCACTTAAGTGTTACATGACTTGAGTAATTTAATCTTCTAGGTCTCAATTTCCTGAAAAGTAAACAATATTTATTATTTCTCCTAGAAACCATTGTGAGTAAAAAATAGAAAAAATATAGTATCTTGACAAATAGAAGATATTCAGTGTTAATTTCTTCTCTTCCCTCTTCAGAACAACAATGCTGACCTTGCTGAACTTGTTGAAAATTATCAACTAAATGTCAACTTATTATCCAGGTTGGGAAGCAATTAAACTCACAGTTCCAAGTTGGATAGAAAAGGTAAAAAAACCCAAATTTGTTTCCTTTTATTGCAAATTGTGCCAAGTATTTTTTGAGTTCTTAGGGAAAGGAAAATCCTGTGGGCTTCACAATTTTATCAATTTTTATTGGGGGTCTGAGTTTGTAGGTACATCTTTGGATCTCAAAGGCAAAATTTGTTCCTTGAGAGATAGAAACCTTGAACCAGTGTTTTAAAAGTTTTGATTTTTAACGTTAACCACTAATCAACTGATGGTGGCTGCCTGAAACATGTATAGAAAAGGATTCTGAGTCTGAAGCTACCAAAAAAAGTATCAGCATCTGCCATGGTTGTGGGAGGTGGCATGGCAGCACACAGGCCATGCTTCTGACAGCCTACACTACCTCCAAGGTATATTGCACTTCAGAATATGAGAAATCCTCCTAAAGTGAAAAGTGCTTTCAAGCATACACAGGATATAAAAGTTGCACTTTGAAGGTACATTAAGTAACAAAACAGATGATGATGAGAAGTTTGGTTTCTATAAACTACAGGTTTCTATAACCTGTATGTCATAAAAAGTAGTATTTTTCAAAATTAAAAAAATCTGCAGATTTTTTAATAGATAAAAAATAAAGTGAGGAGGTATATAGCAGTGAGAGCACTACTAAGTTTAATGGTTATTATATAGGATACAGGATACATTCAAGTAATTTATAATGCAGCTTTGTTTCACAGTGGAGTTGGTCTCCTATGACAGGAAATGGACAGAATGGATATCACCAGGGGTGTGTAATTGATTGTAAAGTCTAAGTATCTAAAGTTTCTATACTTTTCTTTGCACCAGATAAATGACTTATTCCCATTTAGTCCAGGGTATTTATATCCTGAAAGTACTGGTACTTTAAGACCAGACCTTCAGAAGTTGATGGTGCACACTACATACAATCACATAGAATCAGTGGCATAGATCATAAGAGGTTTCAAATGCCAATGTTTAGAATCAGGCTGTTTCCAAGCTCACCTCTGCAGCTCCACTAGTAAGTTCCAGAAAATAAAGCAAATTAAATATGCATAGTTGATCCTTCTTTCAGTGCTGTGATTTATAAATATAAAAACTGATATGATCTCAGCTCCATGGTACAATGAAGAATATAATACACTTCTTTATATATTTTAGTTTTTGTTTTAACACATCAGTACATTTTAGTTACTTAGAGGTATCTATGAAATATCTTTCTTCCTTGTTAGTTAGCAATTTGAGATAGACTGTTTTAAAGCATTCTTCAATATCATCAGTCCTTGCATACCAGCCTGTCCTGAACTTAAACAGAAAAAAGAATGCTGCCAAAGCTAATGAACTGTGACTATAGAGAATAATTCTGCCAGAGAAATAGTCAATGAACGTTTCTGCAGTTTAAGCATTCATTCATCCTCTGGTTTTGGGAGGAGAGTAGAAATAAGTCTCTGTCTTTGCTCTTCTTTCCTTTTGATCATTCTGTTCCTTGCTTGCATAATGAGGTCTGGTTTTCAAGTGAAGGACCAGATTTAGCACAGTGGCTCAGGAGACTCATGGGATCATTTTACCCAGCAAAACATCTATAATTTATGGGAACAATTTGACCTGATACAATTCTTGGTGCCCTTATTCAGCTATAATTTAATCTAAAACACATTCTATTTTAATATCAGTTTAGACTCTAACCTCCCTATTTCACTTATTTGTTGCTGTTTTAAATGCAGCCCTGCCCAGTTTTTGGACCTTAGTGCAAGGCATCTGATTTAAAGATTATTAGCCAGGACTTTCTTTTTCTTGGATTAATGAGTCACTTATAGAGCCTAACTATATCCAGGACATTATATAAGATGGAAAGGATGTACGTATGTACGATATAGTGCCTGACCTTAGAAGCCTTCTGTATGTCTGTCAAATTATATCCAACAAAGACTTAATGAGCATTAACTACGAACAGGACAAAACTGCATGAGATGGTTTGTCCTTGCTCTTAAGATGATTAGGATCTTTCTCCAAAAAGTTTGAAATTTCTAGTGAAGTAATAAAATACACAGAATATTACAAGCCTTTGTGGTTCTAAATGAGTATATTAACGTACACTTTTGTCTCATCTTCTCAACTGGAAAGTCTTTTAAGTGAACAACTGTGTGACATAACTTTTTTATATTTCAAGTGTCAAGCCTGGTCCAGACAGATATTCCCAAGGAGCCTACACAACTGCTGTGGGATACAGACATAAACAAATTATTTTTTCCCCCAATAGAGTGTGATAAGTGCTAAAAGAGAGATGTTATCAAATACCAAAGAAGGATAAGGAAAGAATAACTCATCTGGAAGAAGTTCAAGAAATGCCAGTTGAATAAATGAACAAAAATGCTAAAGTGAAGTAGCTTGAAATTTAAGAGCTTAAATTATTTTGTTTTTTATACAACTTTAAAGGTTACTTTCCATTTACAATTATTACAGAATATTGGCTATATTCCCCATGTTCTACAATACATCCTTGAGTCTATCTTTTACCCAATAGTTTGTATCTCCCCCACGCCTATGTTGCCCCTCCCTGCCACTGGTAACCACTAGTTTGTTCTCTGTATCTGTGAGTCTGTTTTATTTTTAAATATATATATATATATATACTCACTTGCTTGTTGCACTTAAAAAATTGCATATATAAGTGATACCATACAATAATTGTCTTTCTCTGACTTATCTCACTTGGCATAAGGCCCTCCAAGTTCAGCCATGTTGCTGCAAATGGAGAAATTTCATTCTTTTTTTTGTGCGTGAGTAGTATTCCATTATGTGTGTGTGTGTGTTTGTGTGTGTATATATACTACATCTTTATCTAATCACCTGTTGGATATTTGGGTTGCTTCCTTATCTTGGCAATTGTAAACAATGCTGCTATGAACATTTGGTGTATATATCTTTTCAAATTAGTGTTTTGGGATTTTTTGGGGGATATATATTCAGGAGTGGAATTGCTAGGTCATACTTTTAGTTTTTTGAGAAAGCTCCATATTGTTTTTCACAGTGGCTGCACCAATTTACATTCCCATCAACATCACAGGAGGCTCTCTTTTTCCCACACCCTTGCCAACATTTGTTATTTGTGTTCTTTTTGATGGTAGAGATGATCAATTTCTATCATACCTTATGAAATAGTCTGGGTATTCAAGTGACATTGCTTTTTGGAGTGAAGATTCTTATTTTTATCTATGCCCAAACAACTTCTTAAGAGTTGTATTTTGTTTTACTTTAACCACAGCAATGACCCTTTGTTCCCAAACTGGAGAAAACACAAAGTGAAATCAAAGACAAGATCTTTGGGACATTCTTTTGAACTGCTACTTGAAAAATTTCGTGTTGATTGAACTGCTTTAAATAGAAACATTCTGGGAATTCTAATCTGTTATCAGTGGAGCCAATAGAGAGTGCCAGTGAGGGTAGTTATCCAGTAACTATGTACTATTATGTGTCAGGCATCCCAGTAGACACTGGTGAAAGATGGGGAGTAATACAGTGATTCTGGCCTCAAGAAATCAGAATAAAGGTGGTTCAGATGGTAAGGAATCCGCCTGCAATGAGGGAGACGTGGGTCAAGAAGATCCCCTGGAGAAGGGAATGGCTACCCACTCCAGTATTCTTGCCTGGAGAATTCTATGGACAGAGGAGCCTGGTGGGCTACAGTCCATGGGGTCACAAAGAGTCAGACATGACTGAGCGACTAACACTTTCACTTTCACTTCATAAATGAGCAAGGAAAGAAATACAGAACAGACTTTTGAACTCTGTGGGAGAATGTGAGGGTGGGATATTTCAAAAGAACAGCATGTATACTATCTATGGTGAAACAGATCACCAGCCCAGGTGGGATGCATGAGACAAGTGCTTGGACCTGGTGCACTGGGAAGTCCCAGAGGAATCGGGTGGAGAGGGAGGTGGGAGGGGGGATCGGGATGGGGAACACGTGTAACTCTATGGCTGATTCATATCAATGTATGACAAAACCCACTGAAATGTTGTGAAGTAATTAGCCTCCAACTAATAAAAAAATAAATAAATAAATAAATAAATAAATAAAAAGAAAAAAAAAAATCTGGGCCACACTGTTTTTTTATCACGCAGTTATGCCACTCTTTACTTTAAGTTATTGGTTCCCAAACTATGGACCCTGGCCCAGAAACATTAGCATCACCTGAAACTTGTCAAAATGCCAATTTTCATATCCCAGTTTACACTTATTGGATCATAATCTGGGGATGGGGCCAAACAACGTATGTTTTAACATGTCCTCTAAATGGTACTAATAATGAGCACTAAAGTTTGAGAACCACTTATCTAGGCCAACTCCTTGTCTTTTCACTATAAACACCAATACTTCAACCATGACTAAATCATGTCTTCTGCGTTACTCATTAGTTTGTGGAAATAAGAAAGCGATACAATGGTTATAAACATTAAATGGGAGCTCTCAGAGTTAACATTTTTTCACTTAAATGCCAATTATATCCCCCCATCAATTTATGGCAGGTTTCTTGCCCTCTTCTGTAATACTGGTCAAAGTGCTTGACACTGGGTTAAACTATAACATTTAAAACATGAACAGATATAAATACAAAACCATTTAAAAATAGTTTTAAAAACTTCAGTGATCCCTGGCATATTGTTTGCTATAAAATTAATTTCAGTCTAAAAGATTTATGACCATAGCATAAACTCTGGCTTCTGGTATACTAATAAAAGTCAATATGAAGAGGAGGTAGACACAAAGAGTACAGAGTCAACTAGATCTGCTTCCTGGGTAGCTCAAATGGTAAAGAGTCTGCCTGCAATGCGAGAGACCTGAGTTTGATCACTAGGTTGGGAAGATCTCTTGGAGAAGGGCCTGGCAACCCACTCCAGTATTCTTGCCTGGAGAATTCCATGGACAGAGGAGCCTGGAGGGCTACAGTCCATGGAGTTGCAAAGAGTAGGACACCACCAAGCAACTAATAGTTTCACATTCACATTTTCTCCTCCAAAGTAAGTAATATTTGGTGATGTCCATTTCAAAATCAGGAGTGGATATCAGCATCTCTGAATACTCAGACCACTTTAAAGAAGAAAATTACAACTAGTCAGACTTCACTTTATTTGTTGAAGTCTTTTAGGGTGTTTCATGAAATGGGTGTACCTATTGTTATTACATGTCAATCCCACATTCCTGTTCAGCATAAATATTTGCCTTAGAAGAGAGAGGCAAGATCATGCCTATGTGCATCTGCCGATTTCTCAGTCAAGTCATGTTAGTGAAACTACTAAAGTAACTTCCATCCTCTCTGATTTCCTTTGAGGAAGAGGTTAAAAAAAAGTTAAGAGATACATTAAATAGGAGACCCTCCCCCTTCCCTATAGAACCTCATCAATTCTATCCAGAAGTTCAGAGTTGAGTATAGAAGTGAAGAATTTGAGATGAGAGATTTTGCCTTTTCTTTCTAATTTTCTTGCTTGACACCAATTCATCAGTCATATAGAACTCTTGGCCAGAAAATCATGAACATAATAACCAGTCTATCTAGGAATTTCACTCCTTAAATATATATTTAAGTAAGGAAAATGTAACCACATATTTTATGACAATATATTCTACACAGGAATTCTTTGTGTTCTGGGTTATTTTGCTGCCTTTCCTGCCTTCTCATTTTGGGTCATTTATCTTTTTATAAGATCTCTCCACATCCAGTCCAAGAAATAAACATTTTGCAGGATATACTTATGGCAGAGTCAGTTTGTTGCAAGATCAATGGGACAGCCTTCTTTCCTATAAACAGAATCCTAATTAACAAGTTCCCTTGGTATCTCTAATTTTCTTGAAGAAATCTCTAGTCTTTCCCATTCTATTGTTTTCCTTTATTTATTTGCATTGATCACTGAGGAAGGTTTTCTTATCTCTCCTTTCTATTCTTTGGAACTCTGCATTCAAATGGGTATATCTTTCCTTTTCTCCTTCGCCTTTCGCTTTTCTTCTTTTCTCAGCTATTTGTAAGGCCTCCTAGGACAGCCATTTTGTCTTTTTTGCATTTCTTTTTCTTGGGGATGCTCTTGATTCCTGCCTCCTCTACAATGTCACAAACCTCCGTCGATAGTTCTTCAGGCACTCTATCAGATCTCATCCCTTGAATCTATTTGTCACTTCCACTATATAGGGATTTGATTTAGATCATACCTGAATGGTCCAGTGGTTTTCCCTACTTTCTTCAATTTAAGTCTGAATTTGGCAATAAGGAGTTCATATTCTAGCCACATTCAGCTCCCAGTCTTGTTTTTGCTGACTGTATAGAGCTTCTCCATCTTTGGCTGTAAAATATATAATCAACCTGATTTTGTATTGACCATCTGGTGATGTCCATGTGTAGGGTTTTCTCTTGTGCTGTTGGAAGAGGATGTTTGCTATGACCAATGCGTTCTCTTGGCAAAACTGTTAGCCTTTGCCCTGCTTCATTCTGTACTCCAAAGCCAAATTTGCCTGTTACTCCAGGTATTTCTTGACTTCCTACTTTTGCATTCCGGTCCCCTATAAAGAAAAGGACATCTTTTTTGGGTGTTAGTTCTAGAAGGTCTTGTAGGTCTTCATTGAATCATTCAACTTCAGCTTCTTCAGCATTATTGGTTGGGGCATAGACTTGGATTATTGTGATACTTAATGGTTTGCTTTGGAAATAAACAGAGATCATTCTGCCATTTTTGAGACTGCATCCAAGTACTGCATTTCAGACTCTTTTGTTTACTATGATGGCTACTCCATTTCTTCTAAGGGATTCTTGCCCACAGTAGTAGATATAATGGTAATCTGAATTAAATTCACCCATTCCAGTCCATTTTAGTTTGCTGATTCCTAAAATGTCAATGTTCACTCTTGCCATCTCCTGTTTGACCACTTCTAATTTGCCTTGATTCATGGGCCTAACATTCCAGGTTCCTATGCAATATTGCTCTTTACAGCATTGGAGTTTACTTCCATCACCAGTCACATAGAATGGGAAAGACTAGAGATCTCTTCAAGAAAATGAGAGATACCATGGGAATTTTCATGTAAAGATGGGGACAATAAAGGACAGAAATGGTATGGACCTAACAGAAGCAGAAGATATTAAGAAGAGGTGGCAAGAAAACACAGAAAAACCACACAAAAAAGGTCTTCTTGACCCAATAATAATGATGATTACTCACCTAGAGCCAGACATCCTGGAATGTGAAGTCAAGTGGGCCTTGGGAAGCATCACTATGAACAAAACTTGGGGGTGATGGAATTCCAGTTGAACTATTTCAAATTCTAAAAGATGATGCTGTGATAAAGTGCTGTACTCAATATGCCAGCAAATTTGGAAAACTCAGCAGTATTCAGAGGACTAGAAAAATGTCACTTTTCATTCCAATCCAAAAGAAAGGCAATGCCAAATTCATTTCACACACTAGCAAAGTAATGCTCGAAATTCTCCAAGCCAGGCTTCAACAGTATGTGGACTGTGAACTTCCAGATGTTCAAGCTGGATTTAGGAAAGGCAGAGGAACCAGAGATCAAATTGCCAACATCAACTGGATCACTGAAAAAGCAAGAGAGTTCTAGAAAAACATCTACTTCTGCTTTACTGACTATGCTAACACATTTGATTGTGTGGATCACAACAAACTGAGGAAAATTCCTTAAGAAATGGGAATACCAGACCATCTTACCTGCCTCCTGAGAAATCTGTATGCAGGTCAGGAAGCAACAGTTAGAAATGGACATGGAACAATACACTAGTTCCAAATCAGGAAAGGAGTACATCAAGGCTGTGTATTGTCACCCTGCTTATTTAACTTACATGCAGAGTACATCATGAGAAATGCTGGGCTGGATGAAGCACAAGCTGGAATCAAGATTGTTGGGAGAAATATCAATAACCTAAGATATGCAGATGACACCACCCTTAAGGCAGAAAGTGAAGAAGAACTAAAGAGCCCCTTGATAAAAGTGAAAGAGGAGAGTGAAAAAGTTGGCTTAAAGCTCAACATTCAGAAAACTAAGATCATGGCATCTGGTCCCATCACTTCATGGCAAAGAGATGGGAAAACAGTGAAAACAGTGACAGGCTTTATATGTTTGGGTTCCAAAATGACTGCAGATGGTGACTGCAGCCATGAAATTAAAACACTTACTCCTTGGAAGAAAAGCTATGACCAACCTAGACAGCTTATTAAAGAGCAGAGACATTGCTTTGCCAACAAAGGTCCATCTAGTCAAAGCTACGGTTTTTCCAGTAGTCATGTATAGATGTGAGAGTTGGACTATAAAGAAAGCTGAGCACCAAAGAATTGATGCTTTAGCACTGTGGTGTTGGAGAAGACTCCTGAGAGTCCCTTGGACATCAAGGAGATCCAGCCAGTCCGTCCTAGAGGAAGTCAGTCCTTCATTGGAAGGACTGATGCTGAAGCTGAAACTGCAATACTTTGGCCACCTGATGCGAACAGCTGACTCATTTGAAAAGACCCTGATGCTGGGAAAGATTGAAAGCAGGAGAAGAAGGGGATGACAGAGGATGAGATGGTTGGATGGCATCGCTTACTTGATGGACATGAGTTTGAGCAAACTCTGGGAGTTGGTGTTGGACAGGGAGTCCTGGCACGCTGCAGTCCATGGAGTCACAAAGAGTCAGACACAACTGAGTGACTGAACTGAATTAACAAGTGGTCTCAGAGGAAGAGAGTCTCCACCCACAGTTCATGAGGATGAATCATAACTGGTCTATGTTAGCCATGGAAATTTCACTTCATTTGGCATTAAGTGTCTGGAGTCAGCCCAAGACCCAGTTCTGACTAATCAGATAGAAGAGAGAGTTTGAACAATGAAGATACTCAGTACTCACAGAAAGAGATCATGAAGCATAATATCTACTTGACACAATCATAAAATTAAATATGAAAGGTAAAACAATTTGTGTGAGGGGACCTAAATTACATATGGCAGATCCAGGACACTGACTGGTTGAGAGGATCACAGAAGGCTCTCCAGAGACATACTCTTTGTAGCTTTTTAGTTCACAGATCAACAGCCATTGGTGTGAAGTCTAGAATTAGGTTGAAGATTTCGGAATACTGTGAAGGTGTCCTCTCTGACTCCTAGAGTGAAAGTGTTAGTTACTCAGTCGTGTCTGACGTTTTGTGAGCCCAGGGACTGCAACATGACAGGTTCCTCTGATCATGGGATTCTCCAGGCAAGAATACGGGTGTGGGTTGCCAACCCCTTCACCAGAGGATCTTCCCAACTCAGGGACTGAACCTGGGTCTCCTGCATTGCAGGGGGATTCTTTACCATCTGAGCCACCAGGGAAGTGCAAAGTGCTAAGCTTTTCAGGCAAAAGAATTAAAAGGACCAGTTATACTATGTATAGGACTAGAAAGCTGAGTGATCAGGTGACTGAGAAGATCTGTAGCCTTTATTATGAAGGCCAAAAACAATAACCAGGAAATCCACAGTCACACTGATACTGGAGGGCTAATATGGAAGAACTCTAGAACCTTCAGCCTACAGTCAAAGAGAAGCAATCATTTGCCTCCTATGTATTAGCCAACTCTTTTGCTCCCATCTACCCTGAACACTCAAGAAGCTGCATTTTGGAAGTGAATGAGTGAGACTTTCTAGAGTGAACTTTCCAGTTTAGCATCCCAGAGGTTATCATCACTGTGCTGTGCCACCTAATGGGAAGAGTGAAGTGGTAGGGAGTGAAATCATAATTACAAACCTCACAGTAACAAGTATTTCATTAGAAGTTGCAGACACTCGTCTGCTTAAATTTCATGAAGCAATGTACTCTCTCAAACACTGATAAAAACATGGTGTCCCTGTTTTACAAAGAAATCACAACTCTGCTTAGCAAATTTAACAAAGATTAGATTTTATGACAAAAAATTTATGATTTATGATAAATGATATGATGTGATTTATGATAAAAAATATAGACAGGTAATGTCTATTTTAGAGAACTTTGGTCTTTTAGAAATATTCAAGAAAATAAGTTAATTTGTCTTTTAGTACAATCAGTAATTCACCAAACAATTTTTTTTGGGGGGGTTTGATTTTGGCTATAGCTAACCACAACATCTGGTTGTGAATATTGATCACTGGGAAGCCTGTGCTTTTGTGGTGACAGGGTGTGTGAGATATCCTGTACCTTTTGCTCAATTTTGCTGTGATTTTAAGAGTGCTCTAAAAATAAAGTCTACTTAAAAAAAAAAAAAGAACTCTCATTCACCATGACAATTGAGTAGCTTTCAAGTGTGAAAAAAAGAAAAAACCAAACCTGTTCTTGCAATTAGAATGGACTGAATCAAACTCTCCTACAAATACGTTAGTTACAATATTCTGAGGATTAGTGACTTATCCTCTCAAGTCTCTGGAAATAGGAAACTGCCAAAGACCAGGGAAGAAAGCACATTCTTCTGTTCTTGTTCTGGACGATTCTAGTCCTCGAGGGTGGTAAGGAAAGGACAGCAAACTCAGCCGTAAATATCAAGAGTAGTTCTAGTTCTGGCAAACTTACCTGGGGCTCCAGCATGGTGACCTTCAACCATTCTCCAGCTCAAAGCTCTTCCAGGAAGAATGCACTGAGTGGATCAGAAGACACAATTTGTAAAGAAAACAATGTGATGTGTTACTTACCTAGACTTCAGCCAAACAAAGCCAACGGACAAACAATACTACAGCCCCCAGAGATTTCTCTTGATTGGCTTTGGTGTTAAATCCACTTTTTTTTTTTTTTAATAAAATTCAAATTATTTCCCTCATAGGAGCACCATTTTGTTTTCTGTACAAAGGCCTCTCAAACTTCCCTACCATATACTTAAACTTTCACTAAGAGGTCAAATCAAATTTTATGCTAAGTGTTTTATAAAAAATACATACATAAATAAATAAATAGGGTGGGAGGAAACTTTTGGATGTGACGGATATGCTTACGGCAATCATTGTGGTGATGATTTTATGAATGTGCACTTATGTCCAAACTCAAGTTGTAAATATTCAATATGTACAGCTTTTTGCATGTCAATCACAAATTAAAAAAAAAAAAATCTCCAAAGAAAAACAACTCCTCCCCAAATCTTTTCAAAAGGAACTGACTGAACCACATTTAATTCTGCCTTTCATTACCATCTATATTGTTTGCAAATAGTATCTCATTTTAAACTCATTATCATAATACATATCCCACCACAGAGACATATTTGAAGATTCAGTCTTTATTGAGAGGACTGAATTCTACTCGACAAACTTCCTACTGTGTTCTTATACGACTACAATTTCATGACCGCAATAAAACAAAGCATAGTCATGTCTTTCTCTCTCACTCTCTCCCCTCCTTCCAAATACTGTTCCTTCCTTTGTCATAATAGATTCTCCTTTTGAAAATTCTCTTTGATCAGTACAATTGATTCAATTATTTTGTGTCAGCTTTATTGAGGTATTATTTACATGCAATAGTGTACAATTTAAAGTGTACACTGCAGTGAGTTTTGACAAATGTATACAATGGTAAATACCATTACAATCAAGATATGGAATATTTTCATCATCCCTAAAAGTTCCTTCATGCACTTTTGTGGTCAATCCACGTCCCTCACCCAAACCAGTGACAAGTACTTATCTTCCTTTCACTATACTTTCACCTCTTCTAAAAGTTCGCATGAATGGAATCAAAGCATGTGGTCCTTATGGTTGGTTTATGTATGGTTTCTTTCACTTAGCATACTTTCAAGATTCAACCCTGTTGCACTCATCATATGGTAAGTATATGTTTAACATTTTAACAAACTGTCAGACTTCCCCAAGTGGTTGTAACATTTTGCACTTCCACTAGCAACACTGAGAGTTTCAGTTATCCACTATTATTGCCAAAACTTGATATTGTTAGTCTTTTTATTGTTAACCATTCAAGTGGGTTTGCAGTGGCATCTCACTATGAGTTTAAGTCTATCATCTTGCTATCTGCCTTTTATTTGTCCTGTTTTTCATTGTTCCATTTCTCCTCTGTTTCTGTCTTCTTTTGAATTTGTTGATTTATTAATTATTGTTTGTGATATACCTCAACAAACCTCAAATGACTTCTGATCAAGGCCAACGACTTATAATTCTAGAGACTTTATCCAGTCAATGGGAACTCAGTTTATTTCATGACCCATTATTTTAAAATGGATCTGAGACTTTAACCACACATGATCAACATAAAGAAGAGAGGGTGGTGCTTGCGTTAAGGAAAGGATAAGGCTCAGTAGAGTGGTGGTGAGGAAAGCACAGATGTGACAACAGGGCTGCTGAAAATTCAGCTGTTTGTTTTTAGTGCTACTGCATAGTCTTGAAGAAGATTCCCTTTAAGAAAAGCATTTAGGTAGGAAAAACAAATATTGTTTTCAAGTACATTCTCTGTTGATGTGACAAATTTTATTAAGGGTAAACAAAAAGGAAATAATCTTTAAATAAGATAAAAAATAGCTAGATCCAAAGAATGGTGTCCTGATCTTTGGTAAAATACAGTGTAAAGCCAGGGATTAAATTTGTAGCATAACATAACATGAAGAACTACTCCCTATGAGTTGTACCTGGAGGCACAACAGCAGAAACACAGAATTCCCATATGAATAAGAGAGTGGTAGCTGGAGATGCAGCCTCTCCTTCTGCTAAGATGAATCAATTTATGATCAGTGAAACACCAATTAGGGGTGAGAGTGAAACACAGAAATGAAAAAAAACAAAACAAAAGACACTAACAAACCAAAACAAAAAACAGTGACTCTGCAGAAGAAGGGCAGAGAATTTTTACTCTCCACAAAGCAGGAGTTAGTTCTTCAGCACTACTTATAACACATCTATAGCTACCTTTCTAAATATAGCTCAACTGAAAGTATGTTTATGAATAAAATCCATTATTTAGAGATCAACATGAAGAAGTTAAATGGCCATATTTATTTTCTTACAGGGTGGGAAATCATGCTATTTTATCTAGTTGTTACAGTGAACAGATCAAAGAAATTAAGTCATAGGGACTGGAAAATTTCCTGGCAAGGAAAGGACTCACCATGAGCAAGGAATACACTCAGTTAAGTTTTCCTGATTCATTTCTTCCTTCTTCCCTCCCTCTCACCTTCTCTTCCCTTCTTCCCTTCTAGTACAGTATACTGGTGCTCAGTAATATACAAATAATTGAAAGCAAAACCAGAATCGGTTAAATTCAGTCAAAATATGGGTATCTCATACATACTAAAATCAGATAATCTCTGTAAAATAGTCAATCATTTCTTTTTCTTTTGCTTCTTGTTGGGCTCCTCTGGAGATATGTAAATTATTGAGTCCATCTGGTTTATTGCTGTTTGAATGTTTATTTTTTCAAGGCAGGTGTAAATAAAGCTAAGTGACTTTTCAGAAAAGCTGCACAGTAAGGTCATAAACCTGAAGTGTAATTCTCCTCTTCCAGATGCCACCCCAGACAGAGAAGTTTACAAAAGGAAACCTACTACAGTACCTTTTAGAGTCTACTAAAGTGATCAGCTGAGGGGAAAACTATCAAGCTATACATGTAATCAACTATTCTAGTACAATCTTTCTGAATGGTAAAGTTGAGTGCATTATAATTTTCGTCTGGATTTTTCTCTTTCTTTTAAGGGGCAAGGTGAGGTGGCGGTAAGAAGGACAACATTGCTTCTACATGAAATGTCTTCCTTTAGTCTGAGGGAGCACTGTGAGGTGTTTCCTTCTTACTTACTCTTCTCATTTTCTTCCTCTACCTACTATTTTTGCTTCCATCATCTTCTGACATGAAACTTATCTGCCTAAGTACACGATCTCCAAACTAAATGAAAAAATGATGAAGAGGAAGAAAATTTTTTTTTTAACTCTCACAAGTTTACATCTCTAAATTAGTCCAAGAAAGAGTTACGAGCAAGACTCAAACCCTACATACTTCCCGAGGCATGTGGCATCTTCCTGATCTAATTAGATAATATATCATGTATGAATGAATGGTTTATTAATTGTGTATTGAATTAATGTATTAAAATTTATAACCTACTAGAAGTTTAAAACAGGACTGAAATACAGAAATAATTATCTCCATTAGTACATTTATGGCATAGCCATATTTTCTACATGGCCAAGCCATACAAAAACTCAGGTTTGTGCTGGGTAATTGTCCAGGCATAATAAATTCTGAATATAGCTATCAGTGAGCACAAGTTAGATATTGTACGCTGTAAAATAAAAAAATTATCAGATAAGCCATGATAATCTGGAGAAAAAAAATCAATTCCTTATGTTAAAGCCTCTAAGATTTCCCAGTTAGTTACTAGTATTAACAGCAATTTCCCAGGACTTTTATTAAGGAATACTGAGTTCCAGTTCTCACGTAGTTTCCACAAGATCAGTCAACAACCATGCTGGCATCCCCTTGAACTATGGAATAATCTTGATTAACTGACCTCTCAGGGGAAAAATATACCAACGTAGCCAAGGAGAGAAACAACAAATGCAGCAGAAACTAACACAACACTGTAAAGCAATGACACTCCAATAAAAAGTAACAAATGGAAAACAACAGCAACAAACCCTCCAGCAGATGCATGTTTAGACTCATTTTGGTGTAATTAAAAAGCCTGACAATTGAAACCCAATGGATATGGGTTCCACTCAGTCTGTCAGTTACCACCAGTTCAGTTCAGTTCAGTTGCTCAGTCATGTCCAACTCTTTGCGACCCCATGGACTGCAGCACACCGGCCTCCCTGTCCAACACCAACTCCCAGAGTTTACTCAAACTCATGTCCATGGAGTCGGTGACGCGATCCAACAATCTCATCCTCTGCCTTTCCCTTCTCCTCCTGCCTTCAATCTTTCCCAGAATCAGGGTCTTTTCAAATGAGTCAGCTCTTCGCATCAGGTGGCCAAAGTATTGCAGTTTCAGCTTTAGCATTAGTCCTTCCAATGAATATTCAGGACTGATTTCCTTTAGGATGGACTGGTTGGATCTCCTTGTAGTCCAAGGGACTCTCAAGAGTCTTCTCCAACACCACAGTTCAAAAACATCAATTCTTTGGCACTCAGCTTTCTTTATAGTCCAACTCTCATATCCATACATGACCACTGGAAAAACCATAGCTTTGACTAGATGGACCTTTGTTGGCAAAGTAATGTCTCTGCTTTTTAATATGCTGTCTAGGTTGGTCATAGCTTTTCTTCCAAGGAGCAAGCATCATTTAATTTCATGGCTGCAGTCACCATCTGCAGTGATTTTGGAGCCCAAGAAAATAAAGTCTGTCACTGTTTCTACTGTTCCCCATCTATTTTCCGTGAAGTGATGGGACCAGATGCCATGATCTTAGTTTTCTGAATGTTGAGCTTTAAGCCAACTTTTTCACTCTCCTCTTTCACTGTCATCAAGAGGCTCTTTAGTTCTTCTTTGCTTTCTGCCTTAAGGGTGGTGTCATCTGCATATCTGAGGTTACTGATATTTACCGGCAATCTTAATTCTAGCTTGTGCTTCATCCATCCCAGTGTTTCTCATGATGTACTCTGCATATAAGTTAAATAAGCAGGGTGACAATATACAGCCTTGACGTACTCCTTTCCCAATTTGGAACCAGTCTGTTGTTCCATGTCCAGTTCTAACTGTTGCTTCCTGAGCTGCATACAGGTTTCTCAAGAGGCAGGTCAGGTGGTCTGGTATTCCCATCTCTTGAAGAATTTTCCACAGTTTGCTGTGATTCACAAAGTCAAAGGCTTTAGCATAGTCAATAAAGCAGAAGTAGATGTTTTTTCTGGATATCTCTTGCTTTTTCGATGTTGGCAATTTGATCTCTGGTTCCTCTGCCTTTTCTAAATCCAGCTTGAACATCTGGAAGTTCATGGTTCACATACTGTTGAAACCTCGCCTGGAGAATTTTGAGCGTTATTCTGCTAGTGTGTGAGATGAGTGCAATTGTGTGGCAGTTTGAGCATTTTTTGGCATTGCCTTTTTTTGGGACTGGAATGAAAACTGACCTTTTCCAGTCCTGTGGCCACTGCTGAGTTTTCCAAATTTGCTGGCATATTGAGTGCAGCACTTTATCACAGTATCATCTTTTAGGATTTGAAATAGCCCAACTGGAATCCCATCACCTCCACTAGCTTTGTTCATAGTGATGCTTCCTAAGGCCCACTTGACTTCGCATTCCAGGATGTCTTGCTCTAGGTGAGTGATATACCATTGTGATTATGTGGGTCATGAAGATCTATTTGTATGGTTTTTCTGTGTATTCTTGCTACCTCTTCTTAATATCTTCTGCTTCTCTTAATCTGCTTCTTAATATCTTCTGCTTTTTGTCCTTTATTGTGCCCATCTTTGCATTAAATGTTCCCTTGGTATCTCTAATTTTCTTGACGAGATCTCAAGTCTTTCCCATTCTATTGTTTTCCTCTATTTCTTTGCACTGATCACTGAGGAAGGCTTTTTTTTTTTTTCATTTATTTTTATTAGTTGGAGGCTAATTACTTTACAAAAATGTAGTGGTTTTTGCCATACACTGACATGAATTAGCCATGGATTTACATGTGTTCCCCATCCTGAACCCCCCTCCCACCTCCCTCCCCATCCCATCCCTCTGGGTCATCCCAGTGCACCAGCCCTGAGCACTTGTCTCATGCATCCAACCTGGACTGGCGATCTGTTTCACACTTTGTAATATAGGATGGGAGGAAGGCTTCCTTATCTCTTCTTGCTATTCTTGGAACTCTGCATTCAAATGGATATATCTTTTATTTTCTCCTTTGCCTTTCGCTTTTCTTCTTCTCTCAGCTATTTGTAAGGCTTCCTCAGGCAACCATTTTGCCTTTTTGCATTTCTTTTCCTTGGGGATGGTCTTGATCCCTGTCCTGTACAATGTCATGAAACTCTATCCATAGTTCTTCAGGCACTCTGTTTATCAGATCTAATTCCTTGAATCTATTTCTCACTTCCACTGTATAATCATTAGGGATTTGATTAAGGTCATACCTGAATCCTCTAGTAGTTTTCCCTACTTTGTTCCATTTAAGTCTGAATTTGGCAATAAGGAGTTCACGTTCTAGCCACAGTCAGCTCCCAGTCTTGTTTTTGCTGACTGTATAGAGCTTCTCCATCTTTGGCTGTAAAATATATAATCAACCTGATTTTGTATTGACCATCTGGTGATGTCCATGTGTAGAGTCGTCTCTTGTGTTGCTGGAAGAGGCTGTTTGCTGTGACCGGTGTCTTCTCTTGGAAAAACACTGTTAGCCTTTGCCCTGCTTCATTCTGTACTCCAGGCCAAATTTGCCTGTTACTCCAGGTATTTCTTGACTTCCTACTTTTGCATTCCGGTCCCCTATAAAGAAAAGGACATCTTTTTTGGGTGTTAGTTCTAGAAGGTCTTGTAGGTCTTCATAGAACCATTCAACTTCAGCCTCTTCAGCATTACTGGTCAGGGCATAGACTTAGATTATTGTGATATTGAATGGTTTGTCTTGGAAATGAACAGAGATCATTCTATCGTTTTTGAGACTGTATCCAAGTACTGCATTTGGACTCTTTTGTTGACTATGATGGCTACTCCATTCCTTCTAAGGGATTCTTGCCCACAGTAGTAGATATAATGGTCATCTGAGTTAAATTCACCCATTCCAGTCCATTTTAGTTTGCTGATTCCTAAAATGTCGATGTTTACTCTTGCCATCTCCTGTTTGACCACTTCCAATTTGCCTTGATTCATGGACCTAACATTACAGGTTCCAATGCAATAGCACTGGAGTATCATAGCATTGGACTTTACTTCCATCACCAGTCACACATACAACTGGGTGTTGTTTTTGCTTTGGCGCTACATCTTCATTCTTTCTGGAGTTATTTCTCCACTGATCTCCAGTAGCATATTGGCACCTACCGACCTGGGGAATTCATCTTTCAGAGTGTGATCTTTTTGCCTTGTCATACTGTTCATGGGGTTCTCAAGGCAAGAGTACTGAAGTAGTTTGCCATTCCCTTCTCCAGTGGACCATATTTTGTCAGAACTCTCCACCATGACCCGTCCGTCTTGGGTGGCCCTACACGGCATGGCTCATAGTTTCATTGAGTCAGACAAGGCTGTGATTCACGTGATCAGATTGGTTAATTTTCTGTGACTGTGGTTTTCAGTCTGTCTGCTCTCTGATGGAGAAAGCTAAGAGGCTTATGGAGGCTTCCTGATGGGAGAGACTGACTGAGTCTTCTGATGGGCTGGGCCATGCTCAGTGAATCTTAAATCCAATTTTCTTTCAATGGGTGGGGCTGTGTTCCTTCCCTGTTATTTACCTGGGGCCAAACTATGGTGAGGGCTTCCCTGGTGGCTCAGAGGGTAAAGAGTCTGCTTACAGTGCGGGAGACCTGGGTTCAATCTCTGGGTCGGGAAGATCCCCTGGAGAAGGAAATGGCAACCCACTCCAGTACCCTTGCCTGGAAAATTCCATGGACTGAGAAGCCTGGTAGGCTATAGCCCATGGGGTCACAAAGAGTCAGACACGACTGAGTGACTTCATTACTCATTAAACTATGGTGGAGGTAATGAAGATAATGGCAACCGCTTTCAAAAGGTCCCAGGCACCCTCCCAGTGCCCCTGACCCTGCAGCAGGCCACCACCACCCCACGCCTCCGCCAGAGACTCCTGGACACTCACGGGCAAGTCTGGGTCAGTCTTCTGTGGGGTCACTGCTCCTTTCTCCTGGGTCCTTGTGCACATAAGGTTCTACTGTGCCCTCCAATAGTCTATTTCCCCAGTAAGTTCTGGCAGTGCTATGGTGGGGTCAATCATGACCTCCTCCAAGAGGGTTTATGCCATACCCAAGTCTGCTGCACCCAGAGCTCCGGCCCTGCGGCAGTCCACTGCTGACCTGTACCTCCACAAGACACGCTCAAACACAGTTCTGTCTCAGTCTCTGTGGGGACCTGGTGTGCACAAGGTTTGTTTGAGCCCTCTGAACATCTCTGGCAGGTATGGGGTTTGACTCTAAACACAATTTTGCCCCTCCTACATGTTGCTGGGTCTTGTCCTTTGCCCCTGGACGTGGGGTATCTCCTCAAAGTCCCTCCAGCACCATGCAGCCACTGCTCCAGCACCTATCATCTTGCTGGGGCTTCTCTGCCCTGTCAGTTACCACCAATGTGGTCCTAAAAAGTCCATTAACGCTTACGGGTCTCATCTGAAAAACAAAACTGTTGTATGGGATTGCTCTGAGGATTAAATAAGATAACGTAGGCATAACATCTATACAGTAGACCCTCAACTAACAATAGCTCCCTCCTTTCATTCTGTTTATATTTCCAACTTCTAGGTTAAAAACGATTCTTTGTCTTTACGTGAAATCTTTCTCTCTCTTCTTCAAAAGCCATTTGGCAGATAGGAGGTGCTGAATTAATGTGAATTCCCTGTCAGATCTTTACGTGCCTCACCAGGATGCAGGCCTCCACTGAAGCATAACCCCTTTCACATATTACCTGACTTCATCCTCACAGCAGCTGTGAAGCAGACCAGTTCTCACGTCCTCATTCCTTACTGCAGAAGCAGTGAGTCAGACTGAAATAAACAGGGGAGTGCATAAGTGTCTGTAAATGTGGTTTAAACAACACCCATCTCTGGGGTAGATGAGCATCAAAGCATTAATGCAGACATACACACGAGAGAGAACAAAATTTTAGAATTTATGCACTTTTTTTTTTTTTGGTTAAAACTCTTGTTCTGACCACAACTACAGTCATCATTTTGTGTGTAAAGACAGGGTTCAGGGCTTATAAAACGATGTTCTTTTAATTTTTCAAGGACAAACTTGAATGCATTTGTATATTACACTTTTTAGCAATAACAGCCAAGATTAGCAGAAAAGAATATAAATTTGCCTCTTTTATTCGAAACATTTATATGCTGTGTAACTCTATAAAGTTAAGTATCATCAGCCTCACATACTTTGTTTTATTTGGGTTATTCATCAAAAGATATGTGAATAAGAGTCTATTTTAAGACACACTGTCTGAAATAACATTTTTTAAAGGGATAATAGTTTTGAATCCAGTGTATTTTTCATTCATTATAAATCCACTTCTCTATGACTCCCCACCCATTATATGAGTAATAGTCATTACTTCAGGGAGTTGTTGGAGACTTCCTAGAACAAGTAAGTCATTATTCAACTTTGAGCTTCAAAATTAAATTATTCCTGAGTTCACAGTCAGATGATAGTCTTGAGAACCAAGGGTTTCTGGGAGGAATATGTTTTCTAAATTCCAAAGTCTTTTTACATTGCAAAAGCAAAACAAGCGTGTCAGAGGCTTCCCTCCCGTCCCCCACCCTCGGTCTTAATATACAGAGAAGAAAGGATATCAGGGAGTCTTGGACATAAAGGATGAAGAAGCCTTTCTAGTGTACAGAGGACTTTGAGAGCTCTGGAGGAGATGAAATTAGGGTAACTCTCCCTGAGTCCTAAGACGGAGCCAGATGCTCCTGGACCAAAGATGGAGGGAGAGAGAATGAGATAGCTGAAAGTGAAAAGTCGTGAGAACATACTGCTTTCCCATTTCAGGCTATAGCCAAAAAACCATGCCTCAGAGTAGTCCTGTAGCCCCTGGATTGGCCACGGTAGAGCAGGCACTGTATATGACATGTTCAGGCACTCACTCCTCTGCTGCCTTGGGGATGGGGTGGGGGTTGGAGCGAGAATGGGAAATTTGGCAGGTAGCTAATAATTAAGAAACAATTTGCCTTCCAGAGGTTTTGGGAGAAAATAAATGGGGTGGAAAGTGCTGGAGAGCAGATGGAAAATGCACTGATTCTCAGGGGTTTAACCATTCAAGCACACACCTAGTCTGAAGTCAGTGAGGCCTACCTGAGGTTTTAGACATATATCCTCCCATCATCACAGTGTTACCTGAACTCCTTGTGTCAAGAAACCTCACAGAGAGAAAAGGAAAGGTGTCCTGAAAGACCAAGCACCCACTCCCCAATAAAACATATTTTAAAATGAAAAAGAATGAGTCATCTTGAATGGGCTATTCTGTGGTGAAGGTGGTTTAGTGTTTGCTACTGAATGGAGGCTGAGTGCTAAAGAATTGGATGCTTTCAAACTGTGGTGCTAGAGAAGACTCTTGAGGGTCCCTTGGACCGCAGGAAGATCAAACCAGTCAATCCTAAAGGAAATCAACCCTGAATATTCATTAGAAGGACTGATGCTGGAGCTGAAGCTCTAGTACTTTGGACTAATACTTCTCTGTATTGGGTCTAATACTTTTCTGATATGAAAAGTTGACTCACTGGAAAAGACCCTGATGCTGAGAAAGGTTGAGGGCAGGAGGAGAAGGGGGACGACAGAGGACAAGATGATTGTATAGCATCACCAACTTAACGGACACGAATCTGAGCAAACTCTGGAGATAGTGAAGGGTAAGGAAGCCTGGCATGCTGCAGTTCACGGGGTTGCAAAGAGTTGGACATGACTTAAAACTAAACAACAACAACTGAATGGGAATGGGGGCTACTGAGCAAGGTGAGATAGTTATATAATTAATTAACATGTCTGCTTATCTGAGTTGCATCTTTTGCTACTCTTTGGAGAACCAATCAAGAAGTTCTGGTTTTCCCAAAATTCAGGGCTTGCACTGAATGAATAAGAAATCAGAAACCATTTTACAAGATTATATACTATGTCAGAATTTTCAAAACTAGAAAAGTCTTAAATTAACTGTCTAAAATGCCATTGAATACTGTTCTACACATTCATCATTTCCCTTGATCAGTATTTATTCTTTAATGAAAATCAAACATTTCCATATGGAAAGCAACATTAAGGGCACCAGAAGGGTCTGGAGACCTCCTGATGTGCCAGGCTAACCTGTTCATGGCTGGACCTGAAGCGGGGACTGTGGAAGTCTGGGGTTGACACCAGAGCAGGGTGTTACTCAGAGTTCAGGGCAGCACTTCTTTTAATCATTAATCACAATGATCACAAATCATTTAAGAAGAATGTCAGTGTTTCAACAACCAGTAAGGCCATGTATACCGTATCTAATCTGTCTTGGGTGCATCAGAAGAGAGGAGTGGTCACAGCAGCAGTAGCAACATTCCTCATCCCCTGAGGAGATAAAACAAACCATAGACAATTTGCAGGGCTGAAGCTCCTCATTTCTGGTCCCCAGCATCCTGTGTTCTTACTCCTGCCTCTGAGAGAAGAGGACCTGGAAGAGGTTCCTGGCTTGGCAGGATTATAACAGGGGCTGACCTTGGAGCTACTGTCTGAGGGATGTGTTGATCTTTGCCTGCAAGCACTCTGTAAGTAACAGCAGCCAATGCTGATGAGAATAAATGATGCATTCATGGTAAATGTGTCTACATGTATGTGTGTTGTGACTCTTGAGTTTTGGGGCTTCACTTAGCAGAGGGGTCAAAGGAAATTTATCCTTTTTTTTTTTTTGGTCCAAAAGAGCCTAAAGGCATGAATTTGAAGAGGCCCTAAATATGATCAGTCTAACATCCAGATTCCAAAACTAGCAAGCTAGGTGGGGGTTAATTTATATTCTACAGTATGACAACTCCAGCAAGAGAGCCCTTACAGGCAAACTGGCAAAACCAAAACATTTATCTGTTTCACACCCAACACTATTAACCTAGAATGAAGGTTTGTTTTAAATTCAAGACCTTGTACTTGTACTGAGCATTCTTAAAGGTAACCCAATAAAACCAGTAACTTAAATTGAGTTTCCCCCCAAACAGACCTTGGAGATAATGACCTGAGTACAACGGTTGATTAGGGACCCGATTCTCGCAGCACCACTGGGGATGGTAAAGGAAGACAGGGAATGTAAGGAAATTAATACAAAGTAAGATACTATGCAGGTAAACACTGTGGACGACTGAGGTTCAATCCCACTGGGAATCTCTGAGTGGTGAGATCATTCCTCAGTTAGGTCACCTGAAGGATGAGGGAACTGGTATCTTCAGTTGCCTCCTTCATTAGCTGAGTCTGTCCTGGGGGTATCAACTCCCCAACATTCTGACCTGCCCCAGGAAAGGGCTAGGCATGCCAAAGAAAGTTCTCTAAAGGAAAGTAAAAAATACATGCATGTCTCCACAAATGACCCTATTTGGTTTTAATGGCTGAGTAATATTCCATTGGGTATATACACTATATCTTCCTTATCCATTCATCTGTTGATGGACATTTAGGTTGCTTCCATGTCCTGGCTATTTTAAATAGTGCTGCAATGAACACTGGGGTGCATCTGTCTTTTTCACTTCTGGTTTTTTCAGGGCATCTCAGTCATGGAATTGCTGATATACACACAACCATGTGTAAGATAGATGGCTAGCGAGAACTTGCCGTATAGCACAGGGAGCTCAGCTCAGTGCTCGGTGGTGACCTAGACAGTAGGATGAGGGGAGGGTGGGAAGGAGGTCCAAGAAGGAGGAAATATATGTATACACAAGAGCTAATTCTTCAAGAGATGGGAATGGAAAATTCCTCAAGAGATGGGAATACCAGACCACCTGACCTGCCTCTTGAGAAATCTGTATGCAGGTCAGGAAGCAACAGTTAGAACTGGACATGGAACAAAAGACTGGTACCAATTAGGAAAAGGAGTACATCAAGGCTGTATATTGTCACTGTCCATATTTAACTTATATGCAGAGTACATCATGAGAAATGCTGGGCTGGAGGAAGCACAAGCTGGAAGCAAGAATGTTGGGAGAAATATCAATAACATCAGATATGCAGATGACACCACCCCTATGGCAGAAAGTGAAGAAGAACTAAAGAGCCTCTTGATGAAAGTGAAGGAGGAGAGTGAAAAAGTTGGCTTACGGCTCAATGTTCAGAAAACAAAGATCATGGCATCTGGTCCCATCACTTCATGGGAAATAGATGGGGAAACAGTGGAAACAGTGTCAGACTTTATTTTGGGGTGCTCCAAAATGACTGCAGATGGTGACTGCAGCCATGAAATAAAAAGACGCTTACTCCTTGGAAGAAAAGTTATGACCAACTTAGACAGCATATTAAAAAGCAGAGACATTACTTTGCCAACAAAGGTCCGTCTAGTCAAGGCTATGGTTTTTCCAGTGGTCATGTATGGATGTGAGAGTTGGACTATAAAGAAAGCTGAATGTCAAAGAATTGATGCTTTTGAACTGTGGTGTTGGAGAAGACTCTTGAGAGTCCCTTGGACTGCAAGGAGATCCAACCAGCCCATCCTAGAGGAATCAGTCCTGAATATTCATTGGAAGGACTGATGCTGAAGCTGAAACTCCAATACTTTGGCCACCTGATGCGAAGAACTGACTCATTGGAAAAACCCTGATGCTGGGAAAGACTGAAGGCAGGAGGAGAAGGGGATGACAGAGGATGAAATGGTTGGATGGCATCAGCAAATCAATGCACATGAATTTGAGCAAGCTCTGGGAGTTGGTGGTGGACAGGGAAGCCTGGCATACTGCAGCCCATGGGGTCGCAAACAGTCAGACACAACTGAGTGACGGAACTGAACCGAGAATTTACAAAACGGCATACTTTAGAAGGTGCCAGTGGAAAGCAGAAAAAGAGACAAAATCTGAAGAGATATTCAAGGATCACGTCCACATTCCCTTCCCAGGAGACTGCACCAGATATCTGGGAAACAGTAACAACCAAAGCAGAGAGGCTAAGCATAATGAACCCCTCAGAAACCAGACAAGTTCTAGACAGTCTTAAAATTACATGTATAGTTCACTGTATGCAAAAGTAGCCTGTACTTATTACAAGGGGATGATTTACTGAAAAGTTTGGATTAATCAAGTGCCTTGATAACATACATTGCAACTGACATGGGCTTATAATAATTGGTTTAAAAATGTTAGCTAGTAAATATTTATCAACATTATATACTGCTTAGTGCAGATACTTTAAAATGTTTAAGAATTTTTATGAACCCACATTATTTAGAAAAATAATTATATAAAATAAAACAGTAAATACATCTCTAATACTGCCTGGAATATTGTTATACCTATCCAACACATAAGCAGTAAGCTGCTGCTGCTGCTAAGTTGCTTCAGTCGTGTCTGACTCTGTGCGACCCCACAGACGGCAGCCCACCAAGCTCTGCTGTCCCTGGGATTCTCCAGGCAAGAACACTGGAGTAGGTTGCCATTTCCTTCTCCAAAGCATGACAGTGAAAAGTGAAAGGGAAGTCACTCACTCAGTCATGTCTGACTCTTAGCGACCCCATGGACTGCAGCCTACCAGCCTCCTCCGTCCATGGGATTTTCCAGGCAAGAGTACTGGAGTGGGTTGCCATTGCCTTCTCTGCATAAGCAGTATACTAAACAATTAATGAAGCCTACAGAAGTTAGCATGCAAGTCAATGGAATGGGTGGAGGAAAAGACCTGAAAGCTAGAAATATGTTTTTATTGAGAGAAGAATATAGCTGAACTTTATGGTATGGATAAAGTGTGGATGGATATAGTTCATGGCATGGATAAAGCATAACTGTGACCCCTGCTACTGCTCTTAAGTTACAGCAACAAGGGGACTTCTCTGGTGGTCCAATGGTTAAGCATATTCCTTGCAATGCAGGGGATGTGGGTACAGTCCCTGGTCAGGGAACTAAGATCCTATATGCCACAACTAGGGAGTCTGTGTGCTGTAACGAAAGACCCTACATGATGCCACAGAAATGCCAACTGCTACAGCTAAGACCTGACACAAATAGTAAATATTAAAAAAAAATTACAGCAACAAGCAGATCCAATATTCTACATTAAAAAAAAACCACTTAAGACTAATAGGAGTTATATTTATTTTTTCCTAAATACTTAAAATTTTTTTAAATTTTTAATTGGAAGATAATTGCTTTATAACATTATATTGGTTTCGGCTATATATCAACAATCAGCCATAGATATACATATGTCCTCTCCTTCTTGACCCTCCCTCCCATCTCCCACCCCATTCCACCCTTCTACATTGTCACAGAGCACCGGGTTTGAGCTAACACAGGTTAGAGCCAACAGGAGCAAATAAAAGCTATTTTTAAAGTACAGTTAACATTTGAACTAGAAGGTTATTTAGCCTACATAAAAATAAATGTTTATTAACCATTAATACCCATTGATGTCAAAAATATATATAAAAATCAATATTCATTTGGAAGAAAATTTAAACCTAGTAAAAGGCCATTTACCAAGTTTTAATTCATCAGTATGCCTGAATCCTATGCTTCTATTTGCTAGCTTTGTGCCCACAGAAAATAGGGTATTCTAATTTTCATATTACCAGTAACCTACACTGATTATAGACTAAACTATTATTATTATTTAGATAAGAAAGTATTTATAGCAGTATTTGACAGGGAGTAGATTTCCAAAAATGTTACTTTTACTTAAATAAGTATATTCACATTTTTATGATATGAAGAAACAGTATATGGAAAAACATAAGGATTTGATATTGGATTTCATTTCTCATAAAATAGAGCTGTAGTTATGTTTTTTTCAATTTGGGTAGGTAAGGGAGTCCACCAGGTCAAAGTTTTGGCTTATGGACCTCTTGAGGAAAACTGTTGTACCTAGAATTGCCATATCAAACATTCCATTAGCTAGAGTTCCACAAAAGTATGTTATTAGTCCTCCTTAATGCAATGCTTCAACACTGACTGAAACTTTTATATTAATATTTGCAAGTACTGTTTTAAAAATAAGATAAGTAACAATCTTTCTCCATGTTGTGGATTATTTGATATACTTCAAATCTTTAACAATAGTTTGGGAACTATTTTGACTCTTATGCATCAAAATGAACCTCAATATAATTAAGATTTGGGCTTCTCAGGTGGCCTTAGTGGTAAGGAATCCACCTGTCAAATTAGCAGAAGCAAGAGACAAAGGTTCATTCCCTGGGTTGGGAAGATCCCCTGGCGTAGGACATGGCAACCCACTCCAGTATTCTTGTCTGGAAAATTCCATGGACGGAGGAGCCTGACAGGTTATAGTCCATGGGGCCGCAGAACTGAATAACTAAGCACACACACAAATAGTTAGGATTTACTGAGAAGGCACCCATTCATTCATTGCCTAATATGTGTTAGTCCTAATTAAGCTTATAGGATATTGTGTTACATGTGAAGACAAGGAGAGTTTCTGTCTGCAATAATCTTTAATTATATTAGGAAGACATGTAATGAATAGGTAAACAAAACAAGAACACAGGAAATTTGGGTTATAGTGAGTGTTATAAAGGATGATGTGGTCAGTATCACTTGAGTTAGGTATATACAGTAATCTAAGAAACTGCTCAGATTAAAATCATTACCAACTGTATCACTATTAACTTGAAGAACTTGATGAAATAACCAAGAATTCTGAGAAATTATTGAAAAAATAAAAGATAAAATAGGAACTGGCAGAGCTGAAATAAGAAGTGTGGAGTAAATTGAAGTGGAATAAATAATTCTGAAAATACATGAGATTTATAATGCACAGATTGAGAAAAATGAACACAACAAAATTCAAATTCAGTTCAGTTCAGTCGCTCAGTTGTGTCCAACTCTTTGAGACCCCATGGACTGCAGCAGGCCAGGCTTCCCTGTCCATCACCAACTCCCGGTGCTTGTTCAAACTCATGTTCATCGAGTTGGTGATGCCATCCAACCATCTCATCCTCTGTTGTCCCCTTCTCCTCCTGCCTTCAATCTTTCCCAGCATCAGGGTCTTTTCCAATGAGTCAGTTCTTTGCATCAGATGGCCAAAGTATTGGAGTTTCAGCTTCAACATCAGTCCTTCCAATGACATTCAGGACTGATTTCCTTTAGGATGGACTGCTTTGATTTTCTTGCAGTCCGAGGGACTCTCAAGAGTCTTATCCAACACTACAGTTCAAAAGCATCAAATCTTCGGCACTCAGCTTTCTTTATTCAAATTAGGAGCTTAAAATTATTAGACAATGTGTTAGATATGCAAGATCTAATAAGTATAAATGAGTTTCCTAAGAGGGTAACTGAATTAATAGAACACAAAAAATTTAGAAGTAAAAATATACATCAATAAAATTTTCCATAAATAAAAGAACAGTTGAACATATGAATTAAAAGGAATTAGTTTGTCACAGGAAAACAAACACAGATCAACACTGAAACATAAATGAACAAAATTATTTGGTTTCAAAAATGAAGGACATTCTGGATGTTCAGAAAACAAAATTAAATTACTAATCAAGGCAAAAACATCAGCTGGGACTTTCAAACTGATTCAAAGCTAGATAACTTAGAGAAATGCCTACATATCTCTATAGAACAAAAGTGGGGGTCAACTCAAAAATTTTATATCCAGACAATTGTCTTTTAAGCACACATTCAAATAATCAAGGAATATAATCCCATGAAGGTTTCTTCCAAAAATTAGGTCATTCTCTGTCTTGGAGATCACTAAGCGAATACTGCCACAGTGTCCCTATGGCTTCCCAATTTTTAATGTTTTAGTCTTACCGCTCTTGAGACTGCAAGATCCAACCAGTCCATCCTAAAGGAGATCAGTCCTGGCTGTTCATTGGAAGGACTGATGCTGAAGCTGAAACTCCAATACTTTGGCCACCTCATGTGAAGAGTTGACTCATTGGAAAAGACCCTGATGCTGGGAGGGATTGGGGGCAGGAGGAGAAGGGGACGACAGAGGATGAGATGGCTGGATGGCATCACCGACTTGATGGACATGAGTTTGGGTAAATTCCGGGAGTTGGTGATGGACAGGGAGGCCTGGCGTGCTGCGATTCATGGGGTTGCAGAGTCAGGCACAACTGAGTAACTGAACTGAACTGAACTGAGTCTTACCGTCTTCTGTTATTTTATCACCATTAAGTAACCAAGAGTAAAGTAATTCTTACTGCTTTCTAAGAATCATTCCACGTTTCTCCTAAATAAAAGATAAATATAGAGACTATGACAAAATGCATCCATTTAGTTGTAAGCATAAAATCACTGTGAAGATATAGCTCAGAAGAGAACAAAAATTTTAACAATATTATTACTTAATAATAAAACTAACAGCACGTGGAAAAGAGAAAGAGAAAATTGACAACTTGGAAAGTGTAGAAGTATTTCTTCTATAGAAATGTCAATAGATTTCATGCTGACAAATCATGGAACAGAGTTTATCAGTCAAGATAAACTGGACTAGGTTATGAAACATGAACAACTAGTCCCCAAATCTCATGGTTTAACATAATGAAAGTTTACTTCACACTCATGCTAAATGCCAACCATGGGTACAGTGATACAGTATTCTATATTATCTTCACTCTGACAAAATGACAGTGAATTATAACCTGAAACATTAACAGACTTCATAATAAAGGAACGGGTCTCAGATTGGTAATTTCCATTTCTACTCACAACTCATCAGCCAGAATTCATCCCAGGAACTTAACTAAAACACAAAGTTATCAGAAAAGCAAGTCAATCAACATGCCCAAAATAAGAGAATTGGAATATGTAAAGAGCACTGATCACTACCATATCAAGACATAAGTATATTAAGTGAATTAAAAATAACACCAAAATGGCTAAGAAAAAGCAATGAGAGGAGGAGAGGAGAAAATAAGAAAGATGAGAGGAAGTGGAAGTTTATTCATAGATGGGAGGTGGTAAATACTGTTTAATGAAATAGAGAAATGAGTATACCATGGGTCTCTGCTGTTCAACACAGTAGTCACTAGTCACATGTGAGTATCTAAATTTAAATTAATTAAAATTAATTATATTAGCTCAGCTGGTAAAGAATCAGCCTGCAATGCAGGAGATCCCAGTTTGATTCCTGGGTCGGGAAGATCCCCTGGAGAAGTGTTAGGCTACCCAGTCCAGTATTCTTAGGTTTCCCTGGTGGTTCAGCTGGTAGAGAATCTGCCTACAATGCAGGAGACCTGGGTTCCATCCTGGGTTGGGAAGATCCCCTGGAGAAGGGAAAGTATTCTGGTCTGGAGAATTTCACGGACTGTATAGTCCATGGGGTTGCCAAGAGTTGGACAGGACTGAGCCATTTTCACTTTCATATTATAATTTCAGTTTCTCACTCACACCAGCCACATTTCGAGTACTTGATATTCAACATGTGGTTAATGGCTACTGCACTGAACAGCACAGACATAGAACATTTCGATAGTCTTGGAAATTTCTCTTTTATAGTGCTTCTATAAAAGATGTTTGTTGTTATGAAGAAAAATACATGAAGAAAAAAATTATTACTGTTTCATATTAAGAGAAAGAAAATGCACATGCACAAAGCAGTTAAACCACAGCCAGACAGTAATAGAAAATAAGGTGAAATAAAATTTAAAACCCTCAGAAATTAAAATGTAAAATATGAATAACATAACTAAGAACAAAGATGTATGTCACATCAACAAATTTGACTATAAAAATAAACTCACATAAGATCACATGTGTAAACCCCAATACATATAAACATACAAAATCTATTATATTTTTCAGTGCTTATCATGGGCCAGGCAACTAATATAACCATGTAGTATATATTATCTCATGTAATTATAACAAGTTATGAGGTAGGTATTGTGTTCCTTCCACAAAACTGATTTACTGAAGCTCTAACTCCAAATACCTCAGAACATGATTTTTTTTTTTTTTTTTTTTGAGAAAAGATCTTCAAAGTGATGATGAAGTTAAAAGAGGCCATTAGGGTAGGAGCCTAATGCATTCTGGGCTTCCGTGGTGGCTCAGCAGTAAAGAATCTTCCTCAAATGCAGAGACCACCTGCAATGCAGGAGACCCAGGTTTGATCCCTGGGTTGGGAAGACCCCTGGAGAAGGAAATGGCAACTCATTCCACTATTTTTGCCTAGGAAATCTCATGGACAGAAGAGCCTGACAGGCTACAGTCCACGGGGTTGCAAAGAGTCGGACTTAGTGACTAAACCACCACCACCACCACCACATGCGTGATGACTAGTGTCTTCATAAGAAGAAGAGGCAGCAGGTGCACATGCACACAGAGGTGTGACCATGTGAAGAGGCAGCAAGAGGGTGGCTCTCTGCCAATCAAGGAGAGAGGGCTCAGAGTAATCCAACCTTGCTGGCACCTTGATCTTGGCCTTCTAGTCTTCAGAAGCATGAGAAGATACATTTCTATTGTTTAAGTCACTCAGATTGTGACATTTTGTTATGATAGTGCTAACAAACTAATATGGTAATATTAAATATGTTTTATTATGATAAAACCAAATGGTGAAATGTTAAATAATTTGACAAAGCTTGAAAACAGCAGAGGCTAACTATGAAGCCAGGATATCTGATTCTAGAGCTTGTCCACTTAATTCTTTTGCTAAAATTGGTCATGAATTTAACATAAAGCCAGTCTCAATGATTTCATGATTGTACAGTGAAATTAAGCAAAAAAAAAAAAAAATTTAAAAAGATAATTAGAAAATCACCAACTGCTGGAAATTGAAACATAGATTCTAAATAATTCACTGGTATGAAAAGAATATCAAATCTAAAATTTAAATATACTTTGAACTGAATTACTAAGGAGATACTAAAAATGAAAACTTGTGGGTGCAACTAAAGCAGCCTTTAGATGGAAATGAGAATCCTTAGACATGTATTAAAAAGGAAAAAAAAAGTTAAAAAATAATGATCTAAGATTCAATTTCAATAAATTAGACAAAACCCAGTATATTAAACCTAAAAAAGGAGAAGTGAAGAAATAACCAAGAAGAGCTGAACTCAACCACAGAGAAAAATAAAAAGAAAATCAACAAAACCAGACGTTGGTCCTTTAAAACTAATAAGACTGATCAAGAAAAAGAGGGGAAATTTTATTCAAGGTCACTAAAAGTGTTTATGAAATGAACAAAGGCCTAAAAAAACTTAGCCAAGTTGATTAATTATAAACAGAGCATCTGAAAAATCCTAGATTAATCAAGATATTGAATGCATTATTGAATATCTTCCCCCAAAGAAATATAAGGCCAACAAAAGATATGTACTAAATATTCATAGCAGCACTAGTCATAATAACTACTTCAACCTGGAGATGTTCATGAAACCAATAAATCCATCAATAAGGAAACAGATATATTAAGTATAGTATTGTATTAAATAGTATACCACACAATGAGGATGAGTGAGTTACATTTACACATAATATAGATAAAACTAACAAACATAGTATGAATAAAAGAAGTCAGGCACAAGAGTACATATTGTATAAATCTATTTATAAAAGTTGAAAAGAAGAAAAACTAATCTATAATGTTAGAAGTCATGTTAGAAGTGATGATTTCCCTTAATGTAAGGGAGAAAAGGTAAGGTAGTGATTCAAAAGGGAAGACAAACACTTCCGGGTTTCCTGTGGTGTTTTGATTTTAAATCTGTTTCCATGAGTATATTCCCTTTGTAAAAATGCATTAAGTGGTACACATGATTTTTGTACATTTTATTACTTTAATACTTCAATAAATAATCTGCATAAAAATATAAAGGGAGAAATTTGAATAACTATGGCATGTATTAGGAAGAGAAAAAGTGCCCTTGAAGGATTCTCAGGTTCTCTGATTTTAAAGAGTTAAAATTCTAACCAATATTTCAGTAAGTCAAGATTGCATGTTATATTCTCTAAAACCAAAATAGCAAATTAGTAACAATGAGTTAAAAAACTACTAAACAGACTTGTGTGGTCATACCTACACTCAGAGCATGAGATTGGGATGAGGAGGAAGGGTGAAAGGGACTGATGGCCCTGTTACCCTGATCACATCCTTGAGGCAAACCAAAGCTTCCATCACCCTCAGCGCCACAAGCCCAGGGTCCCCTGCCAAGTTCTATCCCCCAAGTCAGTGCAACTTGGAGCATTTCTCCCTTATTATTTCCTCTCTCACAACAATCTTGATCTGTAACTTATGCAGTGCTAATATATGAAGATAGGTCAAGATCCTTGGGAGTAAGACAATCATGTGAAAAAAGGGCTGTCTTTTTCACCATGAACAGAACTTTATCATTAAACACTGGTTGCATATTTTTTGTTCAGTGGACCCATCCTCCTAAACCTTGGACTTCCTGCTTTCTTTCCAGGGGAAGGTTCTGTTGTTATTTTTGTTTTATTTTTTCTAAGGATGTCCTCCCTGAAGTTTCCTGTGACAACACATAATCAGAAGCTATTAAAGATGAATAAATTTGGCTATTGTGAGAGTCAATATATTATACATAAATCTGTCCACCTACCTATTTTGTACCTTGTGCCTTATGTGAAATGGACCCAAGCAAGAAACAATTTTTAAAAAATAATGATCAATTAAGTAAATATTTGATTTAGGAATCTGGGGAAAAAAGGATGCAGAAAAAAACATAAACATCTTCAAAGAGCTAACAGTATGATGAAAGATGGTGATATAAACAGATAAATTATTAATCAATGTGATGAGTGCTCTGACATGGATTCACAGAGAGGAACATTCCTCTGTTTAGGATGAAAGGTAGAGCAAAGCAATTAAATATTAGCATTTCAGTTAAAATGATAGAATTATTAAATTTATATGGGACACAGAACAGCATTATAAACTTTAAGTAAAATTCCAGGGGGGAAAATGTGTTTGTAAAAATGGGGTACTTCTACTATTACATTTACAAAAAAGGGGAAGTTTCTACAAATTTAATTACATATATATTTCTACCATAGTGTCAGGTATTGAGCTACATATGTACCGTAATTCTCATACATAGGTTGATCTTCAAAACAACCCCAAAATTTAGGAATTATTACAGCAGTGTCAAAGATAAGGAAGCTGAGGTTCAGTGGATTTAAACTTTTGCTCAAGGTCAAACAGCTAGCAATTGGTAGAGTGAGGACTCAGCCCTAAACTTGTGTCCAATATTGATATAGTCACCTTCTTATACTACATCATGCAGCAGCCTAGAGTTCCTCAACACAGACACAGACATAATTCACAACAGAAATTAATATGTCAGTGACATACTAGCGAAAGAACAGCTGAAAGATGAAAGGGGGAGGTGAAAGCAACAATCCTGTGTCCTTCATGTAACTGCTTACCCATGCAGAAAGCTGGTCCCATTAAGGAGTTAGAATATATGGTATAGGTAAAATAAATTAAAAGGAGCAGAATGAATCAAGTGCAGTTAGATTTGGAGGAAAGTGCATTTATTATTCTGTACACCTTGGCATGTATGATTGATGTCAATTTGAGGCTTTATAGAGTAAAAAGTGCTGACAAACAAGTGAATCACTTTATTAATGTGCTATAAAAGGATAAATGAAGCTTGGAAACTTTCTTTGCACTAGGCTCAGCACATTGGGAAGGCTGGGAAAGGTAAACACCTCCTTGGGATGATGTATTGCACCTCCGGCTCAGTTTTTCAAATGTAATCTTCCCTTTAGAGTTCCTAGAGGCATTAATTCTCCATGCTCAAAATTTCAAAATACCTGGTCTTACTTTGACATATCTAACAATACTTGGCTACAATATCATATTCATTTTTCTAGCCTACAAACCTCCTACTCATCTCTTATCTGAAGTCAGCTTTCCTGAATGGTAGACTTATCAGGTGTCTTCCTCAGGGCTTCCAGAGAAAATACATGGAATTTGTATATCCTAGGAGGAACAAATCAATGTCACAATGGGAGTCATGGGCCCTTGGAAAATCCAGCAGCTCATCCTTTCTCCAACATCACACTCCCATGAAGCTTTTTTGCAACCAGAAACTCATTTCTATATTCTTAGGGGTTTTACTTTTCCAGCGTTTCTTCTCTAAATGCAAAACTCAAAGACTGTTATTAAATAGAATGTATCTGGGTAAAGCTAGGAAAAAGGTGACAGAATCTCTAGAAGGAATTCAAAGATAGCCCATACATATTCCTTGACCAAGGATAAATGTCCTCTTAGGCTTTCAAATTCCTTGTCAGTAAACTTTTCCAACTTTCTCAGATGCCAGGTCAGCCTTTCATCTTTTGAGAACAGACCTGTTCCTCCAGACCAGGAGAAATGGTACCCACTGAAAAGGATTGTTCCCGAGAGAGGCTTGTATGCACTGAAGTCACACGTGTGAAAACAAAGTGTGAAAATCCCATGTGCTGTGCTGTTCAGGGCATCTAGGTGAAAATTCAATGAAGGTGCACCCTCTGGGGGCAGCACCCACGGTTCAGCACATAACAAACAGCTGGATTTCAGTTTTCCTACTTCCACCCTTCCCAGAAGCAATTGTGCAGTCCACCCAGAAACCACACAGCCATCCATAACGTTCTCTGACTAGGCTTTGTCTAGCTGTACTGATTTAAAAAAAAAAAAGAAAAAAAAAAAGGACTAACCCTTACAGTCAACAGAAGAGTCCGAAACGCAGTACTTGGGTGCAATCTCAAAAACAACAGAATGACCTTGGTTCATTTCCAAGGCAAATCATTCAGTATCACAGTAATCCAAGTCTATGCCCCAACCACTAATGCTGAAGAAGCTGAAGTTGAATGGTTCTATGGAGACCTACAAGACCATCTAGAATTAACACCAAAAAAAAGATGTCATTTTCATCATAGGGGACTGGAATGCAAAAGTAGGAAGTCTAGAGATACCTGGAATAACAGGCAAGTTTGGCCTTGCAGTACAGAATGAAGAAGGGCAAAGGCTAACAGAGCTTTGCCAAGAGAACACACTGGTCACAGCAAACACCCTCTTCCAACAACATAACAGACAACTCTACACATGAACATCACCAGATAGTCAACACCGAAATCAGATTGATTGTACTCTTTGCAGCCGAAGATGGAGAAGCTCTATACAGCCAGCAAGAAAAAGACCGGGAGCTGACTGTGGCTCAGATCATGAATTCCTTATTGCTGAATTCAGACTTAAATTGAAGAAAGTAAGGAAAACCACCAGGCCATTCAGGTATGACCTAAATCAAACCCCTTACAAATATACAGTGGAAATGACAAATAGATTCAAGGGATTAGATCTGACAGAGTGCCTGAAGAACTATGGATGGAGGTTTGTAACACTGTACAGGTGGTGGTGATCAAAACCAACCCCAAGGAAAAGAAATGCAAAAAGGCAAAACGGTTGTCTGAGGAGGCCTTACAAATAGCCGAGGAAAGAAGAGAAGTGAAAAGCAAAGGAGAAAAGGAAAGATATACCCATCTGAATACAGAGTTCCAAAGAATAGTAAGGAGAGATAAGAAAGCCTTCCTCAGTGATCAATGCAAAGAAGTAGAGGAAAAGAATAGAATGGGAAAGACTAGAGATCTCTTCAAGAAAATTAGAGATACCAAGGGGACATTTCATGCAAAGATGGGCCCAATAAAGGACAGAAATGGTATAGACATAACAGAAGCGGAAGATACTAAGAAGAGGGGGCAAGAATACATTGAAGAACTATACAAAAAAGATCTTCATGACCCAGATAATCACGGTGGTGTGATCACTCACCTAGAGCCAGACATCCTGGAATGTGAAGTCAGGTGGGCCTTAGGAAGCATCACTATGAACAAAGCTAGTGGAAGTGATGGAATTCCATTTGAGCTATTTCACATCCTAAAAGATGATGCCATGAAAGTGCTGCACTCAGTATGTCAGCAAATTTGGAAAACTCAGCAGTGGCCACAGGACTGGAAAAGGTCAGTTTTCATTCCAATCCCAAAGAAAGGCAATGTCAAAGAATGCTCAAACTACCGCACAATTGCACTCATCTCGCATTCTGGCAAAGTAATGCTCAAAATTCTCCATGTTAGGCTTCAACAGTACTTGAACTGAGAACTTCCAGATGTTCAAGCTGGATTAGAAAAGGCAGAGGAACCAGAGATCAAATTGCCAACATCCACTGGATCATAGAAAAAGCAAGAGAATTCCAGAAAAACATCCACTTCTGCTTCATTGACTATGCTAAAGTCTCTGACTCTGTGGATCACAACAAACTATAGAAAATTCTTAAAGAATTGGGAATACCAGACCACTTTACCTGCCTCCTGAGAAACCTGTATGTAGAGCAAGAAGCAACAGTTAGAACTGGACATGGAACAATGGACTGGTTCCAGATTGGGAAAGGAGTATGTAAGGCTGTATACTGTCACTCTGCTTATTTGACTTCTATGTAGAGTACATCAAGTGAAATGTCAGTCTGGATGAATCACAAGCTGGAATCAAGATAACTGGGAGAAATATCAATAATCTCAGATATGCAGATCACACCACCCTTATGGCAGAAAGCGAAGAGGAACTAAGGAGCCTCTTCATGAAAGTGAAAGAGGAGAGTGAAAAAGCTGGCTTAAAACTCAACATTCAAAAAATGAAGATCACAGCATCCAGTCCCATTACTTCATGGCAAATAGATGGGGAAACAATGGCAACAGTGACAGAACTTATTTCCTGTGCTCCAAAATCACTGTGGATGGTGACTTCAGTCATTAATTAATAGACGCTTGTTTCTTGGAAGAAAAGCTATGACCAACCTAGAGAGCATATTAAAAAGTAGAGACATTACTTTGCCAACAAAGGTTCATATAGTCAAAGCTATGGTTTTTCTAGTAGCCACGTATGGATGTTTAAGAGTTGGACTCTGTGGGAGAAGGCGAGGGTGGGATGTTTCGAGAGAACAGCATTGAAACATGTATATTATCTAGGGTGAAACAGATCACCAGCCCAGGCTGGATGCATGAGACAAGTGCTCGGGCCTGCTGCACTGGGAAGACCCAGAGGAATCGGGTGGAGAGGGAGGTGGGAGGGGGGATCAGGATGGGGAATACATGTTAATCCATGACTGATTCATGTCAATGTATGACAAAAATCACTACAATATTGTAAAGTAATTAGCCTCAAACTAATAAAAATAAATGGAAAAAAAAAAAAAAGAGTTGGATCATAAAGAAGGCTGAGCACCAAAGGATTAATGCTTTTGAACTGTGGTGTTGGAAAAGACTCTTGAGAGTCCCTTGGACTGCAAGATCAAACCAGTCAATCCTACAGGAAATCAATCCTGAATATTCATTGGAAGGACTGATGCTGAAGCTGAAGCTCTAATACTTTGGCCACCTGATGCGAAGAGCTAACTCGTAGAAAAGACTCTGATATTGGGAAAGATTGAAGGCAGGAGGAGCAGGGGACGACAGAGGGTGAGATGGTTGGATGGCATCACCGAATCAATGGACCTGAGTTTGAGCAAGCTCCAGGAGATGGTAAGGAATATAAAAGCCTGGCATGCTGCAAAGAGGTCACAAAGAATTCGCAATGGGTCACAAAGAGGTCAAAAAGGATTGCAAAGAGTTGGACACGACTGAGTGACTAACCAATAACAACTGATTAGCTAAAATTCTAACCTTTCAGGTGAAATTCTAAGTGTAAATTTCTGAAAAGTTAAGACCTTTTTGATGTTTCCTTACAATTTATCTTGACATGTCCTGAGGAACCAGTTATTTTGTTATTCTCTAAGAATTTTTGGTTTCATCTGCCTCCTACTGCACACTTTGTACCTTTCACACCAATACACACACATAGACAAACACACATCCGTACACACCTAGACATATCTATACCCACTCACCCAGCCACTGATACCCATATGCCCAGACAAACACAAGCATGTGCATGTACACACATATATATCCACACACTAACCTGGCGACACACTAGTGCACACATACAGAATTCCATGCAAAAATACACCACACACACCTACAACCATACACATTCACCCATACTCCTAGCCACACACACACACACGCTTACCCACATGCCCACAAAGATATTCACATACACTTACACAAAGCTGCATTCTTACACTAAGCCACATTCGTATTTTTCCTCCAATCACTGATGCCTCCTCCTGCTCACAGACATTGCACAATTACACAACAAAGTCTTCATACATTTCCTTTTTCAGAAAGCTGGTCTCTCAAAACCATCCTTGAGAAACGCACTTATGAAAGTCCTGAGTAATTTTGACTTTTACTGTCCTTATGCTTAAGCTTTTATTTGTTTAAACAAAGAATTTGAATGTCTTTCTTTAGAAACCTCTGAAAATAAGGAACAGTGTTTGAAAATGTTCCAAAAATTAAGCATTCACCAATTTCACCTAAGCATTCCCAGCACTGATCAACCAGTTGCTTTATAAATTGTATCACTACCAAGAATAACTTTGACAAGGTTTGAATGAGCCTAGTAAATAGTATTTCTTTTTCTCTGCTAGATGCAAGTCAACCAAGAAGCGAAATATTAGGCAGAGATTATTGTAAATGAAACTGGGTTGGGAGACATGGATCTGGAAAACAAAGAACTTCCTAAAACAACCTTGTCCCAAGATACCCCCGAGTCACTAGCAGCAGTGAATAATGACAGTCCTTCTTCCACAAAGCCAAGGGCAGCCCATATCTCTACAGAGAAACAAATTTCAAGGAAGAAAGTGGTAGGCCAAGCATGCCCTGTTCTTTGATCCAAACTCATCCATGAGGGTAGTCCACTCTCTTCTTTTAAGCAGAAACAAGGTGCACAGAGGGGAAGGACGTCTCTACACTTAGCAACAGACGTCAAGAGTTTCTTCCTACCACTCCTCAGCTTTTCTGTCGTCTTTACCTTTTAGGCTTAAACAAGTTTATGCATAAGCAAGGGTGGGAACATACCCCTTCAGGGAGGGGACCAACAGTCTATCGAAATCATCTACTCTCACTTATTAAGACAATTTATCCTTTTGCTCATCCTTTTTGGACCATATTTGAACAGTAAAATTTTGCTCCCTAAAGACAGTGAAATGTGCTAGAACTACATATTAATTAAATCAACCCCAGAGCTACTTAGGAATTAATGTAGACAATTCACTCTCTATTGTATTTTTTAAGCAAAATTATTTCTGGTCTTGCCCAACATCAACTCTTTGGCAATAAAATCAAAAGGTCTCACAGAGATATAAAGATATAAATGCCTTTTTGAAGGAAATTAGAATCCAATGATTAAAGTTCAAAAGAGGTAGAAACTCCAAATTCTTATGTTAGTGTCCAACAAGCCATTATGAATTAATACCCAAATAAATAAAAGTTTTACCCAAATTCTTACTCTGTTCAACTTCTTCTCAGTCAGGAAAGTTCCTGATGACTGGGTAGAATCAGAAATTCTTCTAGTAGTGAACACTTGGTGTTGTCCCCCTGGTGTGAATGTTCTTTCAGTGCCCTTGATCTTGAATTAGGTTATATCAATCTTCTAATATGTCTGACTTTTTGAGGAGTCCAATGAGTTAATAAAACACAAAAGATTCCCAGCAATTGAAAAATAGCCACTAACTTAAAGAAAAAGCCAATCCCTAGTACTTAATAAATCATCCCAGGCACAATTACAGTCTAGATATCTGGTTCCTCTTTTAAGCCAAGGGCTGTCGCAGAAACTTCATGGCTTCTGAAAAAAAAGAAGGTAGATGGAGATCTTAGTTTCAGCTTCATCAGGATACAACTAAGTATGGCAATGACCCTGAGTTCACAACCTGTGAACTTAAATTCAATTGAGAAAAATCATCCAGAAAAGTAAATCTGGAAAAAAAAAAAATTCACTGATGCATAACTGTCTTCTCATTTGGAACAAGGCATTTGAGAGACTTTGGCTTCCTGTATGATTTAGAAAACAGCAGTCAAGGCTGCCCCAATTTTCAGATCTTACGTATGATGCCTTTTTTTTTTTTTTTTTTTTTTTTTTTACACAAACTATTAAATGTTTTATTGCAAAAATTTATGGAACGCTTCACGAATTTGCGTGTCATCCTTGCGCAGGGGCCATGCTAATCTTCTCTGTAACGTATGATGCCTTTTTTATTTAACAGATTTATTAAAAAAGCAAAAGCAGTAAGATGTAATGAAGACAAGTTTAGTTTTATGTCCTAAACGTTAGTATAAAATTTGCTCAGTGGGACCAGTTCTTACCCTGTTCTTAAATAAAACTCAGACAGATCCCATATGCACTCTTTGGTTCTAGAAAGCATTGCGGTTACTTTAAGCAGCAAGTTTTCAATTTGAAATCTGAAATGTCCAATCCAGTGGAATAAGTCTTCTAGTTTCATTCAAAACTAAATCTCTCCTCCTCCAGATGGAGTCTTTGGAAGAGAGGAAGCAGGAGATGGAAGGTCTAGGTCTTTCCTTTCTACCCCATCTTATGATGTGAACCTGTCCTCTCTCAACGGTAATTATAGTTTCTCATACACCAAGTTCAAACAGAGGAGAGGCAAGGGGAATGAGCAGGGTCTATCTCACCTGACTGGCACTATAGAAAGACAAGCTTTACCCGAAAGGAGTTAAAGTTGATGTTTTCTTTCTGAGGACTTTGCTTTGGGCACTTGGAGAACCTCTCCACTGCTAGTAGTCTCCTGTCTACAGTTCCACTGACCTGGGTAAACATACTCTTTCCTTCTTCCTTGGCCCCAAGGAACCTGGAAGTCCAGTTTCCTCTTCTCTGCTCAGACATGCTTGCCCCGTCTAAGCAGACATGTGAACAGCTACCTAAAGACGTCCCTCCACCTCCCAGGGAGGTGACCAACATCTTGTGCAAAAGACTCTAGTACTTTCAGGCTCAATTTTGTATTCAGGAGTATATGGAATTTCCCCCTTGCTATCGTGAACACATTTTTCATTAATTTAATCCACATCCCTATCCTTATGGCTTTCAAATTAGTACCCCAGAGCTTCTGTCTAAGCTGCATATGCTATTGTCACCTTTCTGCTGGACATCACTACAATAAAGCTGTCATCTTATACTGTTCTTACCTATATTCCCTGACTCAGAATCTCAGATAAAATATGTGTAAATCAAACTCTATCAACTCCAGAGATAGCCATGAGGGGGGCTATTGTGGTTACCTTGAGGATTTGCCATCTGCAGACCCCCAACTGACCAACAGTTAGAGCTCTGTGCTCTCAGCTCCACGGCTGCACGTGTGGAGTTGTAGCCCTTCTCACAGGCTGCCCCAAACCAATGACTGAACACGACAAGGCTAGGAGGAGAGGATTTTTCTCAGAAACACAGGATTCTTCTGCAGAAGACTAACTCTAGAACTCCCTGACAGTCTTGGGAGCTTTCCTTAGAAAGTGGAAAGTTGTGAATGACAGTCTGATGGCTTTCTCAGCCTTGCTTCCTATTTCCTCTCACAAACAAAATTTGCCTGTTTAATTGCATCCTGAGGTCTGCTTCTCAGGAGACCTAACAAGTTTCTCACTCACACCCCTGTGCCCTTTCCCTTTCCTTCTGACTATCTGAAAGACTCAACGTGCAGCCAGTCCCCTAGTGGTTGCAGTTAGTCTGGTCAATGAGTTGTGATTGGAAATGACATGTGTCACCTCCAGGCCAGAATATTTACTTGCTGGAGTAAGTAGCACTCTCTTTCCTTCTGCCACAGCAACTGCCAGCTTTTTAGACAGTGGCTGATGTGCTGAATGAGGAAAATATGCAGCAAAACCCTCAGCCAGGCCAAAATGGTCACATGACAATGTAAAGCCATGAAACTTTGGTATTTTAATTCAATGAGATTTAAAGATCAACATTAACACAACATAACTTAGGTCACCCTGACTGATAAACTCCTGTTCCCTAATTTTCTTCCTCCTCCTGTGCTGTCTCTCTTGATAAAAGGCACTCTCAGGCACTCAGGCCTGTCATTTTTATTACATTCCTCTCCCCGTGACTCTCACCAATCACTAGATTCTATCGATTAATTCTCTGAAAGGGTTCCAACAGCTGTATGATTTTTTCTTTTTTAATTTCCAAAGTAGCTCTCACTGTGATTCTCATCATCTACTGCCAACTATAAAATTATATTCATATCTGGTCTCTGGCTCTCCATTCACTCCTTTGTGTAGCTAATCTTTCCTTTTGGCACAATGACGTGCTTTGCATATATGGACAGGAGGTCATCCAACTACTCAAACTCTCACTGTTTTGCTACTGAGGCAGGAAAGACAGGGCCAGGCCCGAGGAAAGCCTCCTCAGATACAGGCATTAGGCAGAAGGCAAAGCCACCTCCTTGCCTTGTACTTAATGAGGCCCTGACACAGGAAGGAGTGGCATCTAACACAGAAACTGCAGCGTCTGAGCAAGAAATTCTGACCATGAAAACCATGGACATACACAACAAAGATGCACAGGTCGCTGATGATCCTGGATGGCCGTCCATGTGTGGTGCTCAGCTGGTAAGGGAAAACAGCTTAGAGCACATGTAAGATGGTTTCAGGGGACAAATGTGGAAGACTGGGAGCTGATGCAACCAAGCACAATCCAGGATACACATCAACCCTCCCCTCAGTGAATATTCCACCCCCGGTCAAAAAGACCCTATTCATTCAAAGAGCTAAAAATAAGATTAAAAAAAGGGGATCAACAACCCTACAGGGTGCTCCTCACTCACCAGGATACCCACACTCTTCTCTGCGTGTCCTCTTACTTTTGCCCTGAATAAATTGCTTCTTTGTTGTTTTTGCTTCTCAGTGTGTATGTCTGTCTGTTTCCTTTGTGTTCCTTACTCAAATTCTTTTTGGACACTTTTCCTTTGTGTTCCTTACTCAAGTTCTTTTTGGACACTTTGAACAACAGCCTGGACTTTCGAAAAAGCTTTCCCCATATCACTACTGCTAATTAAAAATTCAAATTCCTTGGTAAAGCTTTCAATACTATATCCCCAAACTAACTCCTCAATGTTGTCTGGCACTCAGCTTTACAATCTCATATATTTCAGACAGCTTCTTCAATGAAGGATTCGACTTTCAGGAAAAACTGAATAGTGATCACAATCTTAAAAAATTTTTAGGTTTTTTTTTTTTAAGTAAAAATAATTAAGTTTTTTTAAAATAAAAAATTAAAAAACATTTTTTTTTCACAATTAATAAATAAATTCCACAAGTGCTAAGAGCTATAAATTCCCCAAAATACTATGTATGGGACTGATAAGATTCAGTCATCCATGGGGAAAAAGCCTTCAGGTTCTTTTCTTTAAGACTCAAGCCAAATGAATGATAATTTCACTTGTTAAATTATATTATAAAGCAGTTACAGGAAACCTCCAAACTAGTGATCCAAGGCTCTTTCATCTCAAGACACCCCAACTGCATGTATTTTCTTTACAAGAACTCCCAAATGGAATATTTAAAAATTTCTACCCCTCATTCTGTTTATAAGATTTTCTAGAACTATACAGTATTTAAGACGATGGCAACTCATTATAAGTGACTATGAACTAAGATCCCTCCCTTGTCATTCAGTTACACACATATATACTAAACAGCAAACACAAGAACAATGTCTTTTCACATTTGTATCCTAAGCAAATAGTATCCTGTACTGAATGGCCAATAAATAAATGCTAGTTATTGCTAAGCTTTGGGAACACAACATGAATTACTCATAAAGACCTTCAAATCTTTGGGGAAAAACAGTGAAATAAGCATCAAATGAAAATACAAGCACTGTACTATGCATTTGAATCATGAGAAACCAGCAAGGTTTAAAGCTAACGTTTCATTTGAACAAGGGAACATGGGAAAAAGCATCGCAGAGTGAGAAATCAGTATAGGCAGTACAAGGAGATACAGAATTATCTGACAGGAATGGGAAACAGAAAATACAACAGAATGCTAGATCAGAATACAGAGTGGAGTACCAGGAAATTTAGCTGGAGAGGTAAATTGTGGTCATATTATACAGAGACTTGAAAACCAAATTAAAAGAGTTTGAACTTAATTTTTTAGGCAACTGATTGAATACTGTAGTAAAATAGTTAACCTAATATATTCTAGAAAGGTAATTCTGAGAGGCTACATTTCTGTAACAACAATATGTTCATTGTTCATTCCCTTAAAGGTACCTGGATTACACTGCACTCAACCTAAAGGTCCCTGAATGGCATTGTACGAACGAGTAGAAAAATGCATTTTTATTACATAGTCCTGTTTGGCATGCAATCTGGTTGCCTTTGAGTTAAATATTTTTATGTAAGTTAATAATAGCCAAATGGTCTTACTTCTATTCAACAGGTTTATGAGTCATTTAAAATGATTAAGGACTAAGGAACCATAAAATTGTCCTGACGGATTAAATAGTTCAAGGATAATGGTTATTGCTTTATCAACAGTTTTCCCATTGATATGTCATTTCTCTGCTCAGCAATGTTCTCTCAAGGCCAAAGCCATTTCTTTTGGGTTGTTGAGTACCAGTGTCCTCCATTCTTGGCAGTCTTGGTTGCTTGCTTCACTGTGATGAGCCCAAGTGTTCATAAGGCTTTCCAGATTAATATGCTGTGGCATTACAGCAAAGAAGGTCCCTTCATAAATACAGTTATGCAATAAGAGTTAGTTTTTAGAACTGCTTTCTGTTCCAAAGGTTAAAAGCTGATTGTACTGCTTTGATGCCCCTGAGACATACAATAAGCTTTACTATCAAGCTGGTATGGCTTTATAAGTATAACATATGTCTTGTTATATAGCAACTGAAATACTATAAAAAATTTGAAAAGATGGAATTGATGAACAAAAGTTACATCTCTCATTCAACATATCTACAGACAAAGAAAAGAGAATGCTAGCTGGTAAGGGGAATCTACTATAGTTTCTTAGACCTGGAAATCATTAATCACAGGATACATTAATTATGATCTAACTTCATAAGAAAATGGGTCAAATTCCACAAAGACACAATGAACCAAAAACCTCAAAACCCATGTATCTTTTCTACCTTTATGATCTAATAGGTAAGTATAATGTTAAAAAGAACAATACCATTTTATAAGAACCACATATGATTTGAAGGATAAAATAGTATAAACCAATTCAAAGCCTCTCAATCACTGTGGCATTTAGTTTAGCAGAGAGGTTAAGGGAGCATTAATTAATTGTTTAATCATTGCAAAAGGACATATACTGGGATGGAAGAAATTGTGGCAGCGTTTCAGTAAAAGACACATTAATAATGACTGCTTCAATATCTCTTCCTCTAAAGGAACAAGACTGCCATTTTAACACCACATAGGTTTATTATGATCACATGCAATTCTATTCTTGTGTCTCAAAATGAAAGTACTCCTTAGTTTTGCCATTTGAACTCATGGAAACTGTAGAATAATATACACAACTTTACCCCAATAAGTTTGAAAAAAAAAACTAAGAAAATCATACATTTTGCTGATAAAATTATAAGGAGAAACAAATATATTCACAGTTATAGGACATTTCTCATTACTGATGGTAAAGCACACTTTCATCAGTAACTGACATATTAAGAAAAAAGTCAAGAATAAATATAAAATTTGCATATAATAAAATTGATTGAGTGGACATGTATACTATAAAATAAAGATTTTTTTCAAGCACACACAGAACATTTAGAGAAATACCAATGCCGGGTCAGAAGGCATATTTCAGCAAATTTCAATGCAGTGAAGTCATACATATTTCATATATGTGTTCTCTGACCAAAGTGTAATTAAATTAGGAATAAAAAAACAAAGAAAGGTACAGTAAAAGAGAGAAAACAAAGGCCATACATTTGGAAATGAAGAAGCAGACTGCTAAACACTCCCCTTTGCTGGATTGAAACCAGTGGGGCATAAGACAGTGGGAAACTAAGACTTTGCTCTTGAAGAGCACACACAAAGACTTGTTTGCTCCTGGTTCCAGAAGCAGCAGACTGAAGACTGCATGGTGCTCTGGCTGCCTGCCGGGATGCCCCAGCATGCCCCTAGCCTACACCAGGTTCAGGCTTCAGCTTCTCCAGCTCCTGCCCTGCTCTCCACCAAGGTGGCAAACACCATCATGCTGGGGAGATGACAAAGCTTACATTAAGCCACTGCTCCAGGCATTCTGGCCCTGGCCCCTCTCCAGCCAAAGCAACAAACATTACCAGGTTGCATGAGAAGCTGTAGCTTAGGCTCCAGCCCCTCCAGCTCTAACCTTGCTCCCTGCCAAGGCCATGACATCCACCATCACAGGTGGTAAGTCCCAGCTAGAACTGGGCACTAGCTCTAGCCCTTAGGCTCCAGCCCTACTCCCTGCCAAGGCAATGGCGGCCAGTGCACTCTGAGGGAAGACTCAGACTGTGCTTGCTTTAGACTGAGCTCTCCCATCAAAGCCACTGGGTACATACAGACTGCACAAAGACACTCCCACACAAGGATGTACACTCAAGACTGGGGGAGGTAACAGTTTTTCCTAATTTCACAGAGACAGAGAGGTAAAACAAAATGAGAAAACATGAATATTTTTTCAAATGAAAGAACAAAATAAGACTGCAGGAACAAACCCTAATGAAACAGAAATAATTAATTGGACTGATAAAGAATTCAAAGTAATGGTCATAAAAATGCTCACAGAACTTGGAAGAAAATGGTGAGAACATCAAAGAACTAAAATATATTAAAAATGAACCAGAGCTGACGAATACAACAATGAAATGAAAAATACACTAGAAGGAATTAACAATAGATTATATAATACAGAAAAATATGAGATATATAAAGACAGGATAGTGGAAATCACCAAATCAGAATAGCAAAAAGAAAAGAAAAACTAAATGAGGATAGTTTCAGGGACCTCTAGGAAAACATCAACCATACTAAAATTCACATTATAGGGGTCTCAGAAGAAGAAGAGAGAAAGAAAGAGGCAGAAAATGTATTTGATGAAATGATGGCTAAAATATCACCTCATTTGAAGAAAGCAGATATGCTGATTCAGGAAGCATCAGTTCAGCTCAGTTCAGTCACTCAGTCGTGTCCGACTCTTTGCGACCCCATGAATCGCAGCATGCCAGGCCTCCCTGTCCATCACCAACTCCCAGAGTTTACCCAAACTCATGTCCATCGAGTCAGTGATGCCATCCAGCCATCTCATCCTCTGTTGTCCCCTTCTCCTCCTGCCCCCAATCCCTCCCGGCATCAGGGTCTTTTCAAATGAGTACATTCTTCCCATCAGGTGGCCAAAGTATTGGAGTTTCAGCTTCAGAGTCAGTCCTTCCAATGAACACCCAGGACTGATCTCCTTTAGGATGGACTGGTTGGATCTCCTTGCAGTCCAAGGGACTCTCAAGAGTCTTCTCCAACACTACAGTTCAAAAGCATCAATGTTTCGGCGCTCAGCTTTCTTCACAGTCCAACTCTCACATCCATACATGACCACTGGAGAAACCATAGCCTTGACTAGACGGATCTTTGTTGGCAAAGTAATGTCTCTGCTTTTTAATATGCTGTCTAGGTTGGTCGTAACTTTCCTTCCAAGGAGTAAGCGTCTTTTAATTTCATGGCTGCAATCACCATCTGCAGTGATTTTGGAGCTCAAAAAAAATAAAGTCTGACACTGTTTCCACTGTTTCCCCATCTATTTGCCATGAAGTGATGGGACCAGATGCCATGATCTTCGTTTTCTGAATGTTGAGCTTTAAGCCAACTTTTTCACTCTTCTCTTTCACTTTCATCAAGAGGCTTTTTAGTTCCTCTTCACTTTCTGCCATAAGGGTGGTGTCATCTTCATATCTGAGGTTATTGATATTTCTCCCAGCAATCTTGATTCCAGCTTGTGGAATTCTGGGCTTCTTCCAGCCCAGCGTTTCTCATGATGTACTCTGCATATAAGTTAAATAAGCAGGGTGACAATATACAGCCTTGACCTACTCATTTTCCTATTTGGAACCAGCCTGTTGTTCCATGTCCAGTTCTAACTGTTGCTTCCTGACCTGCATATAGGTTTCTCAAGAGGAAGGTCAGGTGGTCTGGTATGCCAATCTCTTTCAGAATTTTCCACAGTTTATTGTGATCCACACAGTCAAAGGCTTTGACATAGTCAATAAAGCAGAAATAGATGTTTTTCTGGAACTCTCTTGCTTTAGATATTTACAATTGTTATGTCTTCCTCTTGGATTGATCCTTTGATCATTATGTAGTGTCCTTCCTTATCTCTAGTAATCTTCTTTATTTTAACGTCTATTTTGTCTGATATGAGGATTGCTACTCCAGCTTTCTTTTGCTTCCCATTTGCATGGAATATATTTTTTCATCCTCTCAGTCTGTAAGTGTCTTTAGGTCTGAGGTGGGTTTCTTGTAGACAGCTTATATATGGGTCTTGTTTTTGTATTCATTCAGCCGGTCTGTGTCTTTTGGTTGGAGCATTTAATCCACTTATATTTAAAGTAATTGTTGATATATATCTTCCTAATTCCATTTTCTTAATTGTTTGGGGTTGGTTTTGTAGATCTTTTTTCTTCTCTTTTATTTCTTGACTATGTAAGTCCCTTTAACATTTGTTGTGAAGCTGGTTTGGTGGTACTTAATTCTCTTAACTTTTGCTTTTCTGAAAAGCTTTTTATCTCTCCATCAATTTTGAATGAGATCCTTGCCGGGTACAATAATCTTGGTTGTAGACTTTTCCCTTTCAGTACTTTAAATATATCCTGCCATTCCCTTCTGGCCTGCAGAGCTTCTGCTGAGAGATCAGCTGTTAAACATATGGTGTTTCCTTGTATGTTACTTTTGGCTTTTCCCTTGCTGCTTTTAACATTCTTTCTTTGTGTTCAGTCTATGTTAGTTTGATTAGTATGTGTTGTGGTGTGTTTTCCCTTGGGCTTATCCTGTATGGGACTCTTTTTACCTCTTGGGCTTGACTGACTATTTCCTTTTCTATGTTGGGGAAATTTTCAACTATGATCTCTGCAAAAGTTTTCTGAGACTCTTTCTTTTTCTCTTCTTCTTCTGGGACCCCTATAATTTGAATGTTGGTGCATTTAATATTGTTTCAGAGGTCTCTGAGACTATCCTCAGTTCTTTTCATCCTTTTTACTTTATTCTGCTCTTCAGAAGTTATTTCTACCATTGTATCTTCCAGTTCACTGATTCGTTCTTTTGCTTCAGATATTCTGATACTGATTCCTTCTAGAGTATTTTTAATTTCAGTAATTGCATTGTCTGTCTCTGTATGTTTACTCCTTACTTCTTCTAGGTCTTTGTTAATTGATTCTTGCATTTTTTCCATTCTGTTTTCAAGGTTTTTTTTGATAATCTTTACTATCATTATTCTGAATTCTTTTTCAGGGAGTTTGCCTATTTCCTCTTCATTTATTTGGAGTTCTGTGTTTCTGATTTGTTCCTTCATTTGTGTAGTATTTCTCTGCCTTTTCATTATTTTTTTTAAACGTATTGTGTTTGAGGTCTCCTTTTCCCAAGCTTCAAGATTGAATCCTTTTTTCCTTTTTATTTCTGCACTCCTAAGGTTGGTCCAGTGGTTCGTGAAATCTTCATTTAGGTTGAGATTTGTGCTGAGTTTTTTTTGTTGTTGTTGTTAGTGTGTTTGTTTTTCCTCTGATGGGCAAGGCTGAGTGAGGTGGTAATCCTGTCTGCTGATGACTGTGTTTGTATCTTTGTTTTGTTTGCTGTTTAGATGAAGTGTCCTGCACAGGGTGCCTCTGGTGGTTGGATGATGCTGGGTCTTGTATTCAAGTGGTTTCCTTTGAGTGAGTTCTCACTATTTGGTACTCCTTAGGGTTAATTCTTTGATAGTCTAGGGTCTTGGAGTCAGTGCTCCCACTCCAAAGGCTCAGGCTTGCTCTCAAGTCAGGAACAAAGAATCCACAAGTGGCATTAAGTGAGATGAAAACAAACACCCAAAAGCGAGACACCAAAGATGAACCCCAGACAAATGACAGTTACAAATCAGGCAAATAATAATTAAAATGGAATATATGTGTGTGTGTGTATATATATATACACACATATATATACACACATTCCATTATTTTGTGTGTATATTTTGTGTGTCTATATATACATACACACACACCCATAAGCAAAATCAAAACAGTCCAATAAAAATAAAGTAACTGGTAAACAAAGGAAATCAAAAATTATATTTACCAGTTAAGAACAAAACTAACTAAAGCACAAACTGGAAACCAAAACTAAAGCAAGGTGCCAAGTGGGGAATAAAGCAATGAAAATAAAACTAACAAATATGTTGAGAGGAAAGGAAAGAAAGAAAAGAAAGAAAGAATAGACACGCAAAGTTAAACAGAGGTAGATAAAGAAGTTTTATGGATATTAAAAATTAACTGCAAGGGGAAAAGAACAGTAGAAGAAGCAAACAAAGGAATAAATGTAGAAAAATAATAACAGGTTTAAAGAATTAAAAATCAAAATCAAAAAAGGGAGGGAAAGAAAAGGAAATCTCCACAGAACTGCAAGAGCCCAATGTAGAGGCAGAGGTTTATAACAACAACAAAAAATGTGACTGAGGAAAAAAAATAGCTCAAAAGCTTAATTAAATTTCACAGCGCCAATAAAATTTGACAACTACAATAGAGGGGGGCAAAAAAGGGGAAAAAAATCCAAAAGAATCTAAAGAACAAGTAAAAACATTAGAATAAAGGTTTTTCTTGAGTCACTGCTGTCAGAGTCCTTTCCCTCGCTGGGAGTCACAGTCCACCCCACCTCCCTGGGATGCCCTCCAACTCTGTGCTGATCTCCGGACCTGCCGTGGGGGCAGCTCAGACTCTAACCGGGTTCTATTCCTGTATGTTCTTGCCTCCAATGTCCACAGCTATCAGAACTAGTGCGTTTTCTTTTGCGGGAGCTCTCAATGACCCTTTATATATTCCACAGACACAGAGTCTGCCTAGTTGATCACGTGAATTTAATCTGCAGCTTGTACGGCTGGTGGGAAGGTTTTGGGTCTTCTTCTTTAGCCACACTGCCTCTGGGTTTAAGTTGTGGTTTTATTTCCACCTCTGCATGTGGGTCGTCCACTGGGGTTTGCTCCTGAGGCTGCTCTGGAGGACTTGGGTTTGCCTCGTGAGGGCTAGCTGTGGCGGTGGTGCAGCTGCTTGGGCCGCAGCGGTTCTGGCAGCACCAGGTACTCGGGAGTTGGTGGCCAGGACAGCAGGAAGTATAGTGCTCTAGAAGGGGATGGCAAACGGTAGTGGCCAATATGCTCCAGTATTCCTGCCTGGAGAAACCCCCTGACAGACAAGCCTTGCAGGCCACAGACTACAGGGCCACAAAGAGTTGGACACAACTGAAGCGACCCTATGCACATAGATGCAAGACTTCTTTTGCCTGTGGCAGCCCTGCCCCAGTGAGAGTTGAGCGTGAAGGTGGCACAGCTGCTTGGCCTATGGGGACCCTGGTGGCGCCAAGTGTGCAGGGACACGGACTGCCTCTGCCGCAGGAGTTATGGCCCTATCAGAGTCTTTTTTCGAGCCTCTTGTAGCTGGCGGTCAGAAGGCCTCCTTGGCCAGTCTTTCTCTGTAGCTCCGCCCGTTCAGGCACTAGAGGGCTCCCTTGCCTGGGGTCTTCCTTGTTGCTGGGAGCGTCAGGCACATAGAGGGGCCCCACTGGCCGGGGTCCTACTCTGTAGTTCAGCGTGTCATGTGTTTGATGGGCCAGTCTCTCTATTGTTCAGCTGCTGATGCTGGCATGTGTGGTGAGAAAGGCTATGGTGACGGCTCTACCTGCTATGTGAGACTCAGCAGTATCGCCTTGCTTCCATGGCTGCCCTGCTTTCCTCCGCAGGCAGTTCCCACCACGATCTCCTCACATCCCCTCAATCCCTCTCTCCGCAGTCAACAGCAGCCCTTGCCCTGGGATTGCTCCACAATTCCTAAATTCCAGCTCCCAGCAGCTGCACCTTCCAGGGGACCTGTGTCCATGTCTGGGGTATGCATGTCTATGGCAAGGACCGTCTGATTCTCATTCCATTTAGGCTGTCACAGATCAGCTGTTTCACTCTCAGCCTTAAATGTTTCTCCTCTGACTCAGACAGTTGCCCCGATGTGGAGACTGGACCCCTGATTCAGTTCCCCCACCTGCTAAGGACAGTCCAGTCCTACTAACACTCCTATTTCTCCCCCTAGTTCCTTCTTCTACCGAGTTTTGTGTGATTGTATATACTTTTTTCCATTGGTCAGGTACTCCTGTCCGCTCTCAGCTGATGTTCTGCATGCACTTCTGAGTCTGAGGTTGTATTCCTGATGTATCTGTGGAGAGCATGTATTCCACGCCCACCTTACTCCTCCTCCATCTCATTCTCTTAATCCACATCCTTTTAAACCACCCTCTTGTTTATCTATCTTCAAAACACTCAATTTCATTGAACCATTGCTTTCCTGCCAGGATGCAATGACGAAATAGGGATTATTCTCAGATGGAAAAGAATCTGCCTACAATGCAGGGGACCTGGATTGGATCCCTTGGAGGAGGAAATGGCAACCCACCCCAGTAGTCTTGCCTGAAGAATTCCATGGACAGGAGGAGCCTGTTCGGCTACTGTCCAAGGGGTCACAAAGAGTTGGACACAACTGAGTGACTTTCACTCACTCAAGGTTGACTTACTTCCCTAAGGTCTATCAGTGCATTCATACACATCACCACAACCAAGGAAGAATATCAAAATATCAGTAGATGCAGAAAAACATTTTCTCAGTATCAATTCTAATATGTCATATAATATATATATTTAATAAATTAAAAAATAAAAAACTTATTTTGTTAGATAAAGGATATCTATTAAAAGATCTACAGAGAATATCATTCAAAACAGTGATGTTGAAAGCTTTCCCTCTAAACTGGGAATGACACAAATATGCTCAAAATCATCATTGTACTGGTAGTCCCAGTTAATTTAATAAGGCAGGAAAAAATCAAATGTAAAAGAATTAGAAAGAAATATGACTGTTATTATTTATAAGCAATTCAATTGGGCATGTAGAGAACTACCTAGTAAAGATGGTAGGGTAGGAAGATCCTAAGCTCATCTCCTTCTATGGGCACACCAAAATTACAACTATTTAGAAAGTAGCTATTTATTAAAATGACCTGAAGACTAGCAGAAAGAATCATCTACAACTAAAGACAGAAAGAAGGAATCACAACAGGCAGAATAGGAGGTGCAGAGACACAGCCCTCCTATTGTGGATGACGCATAAATGGGAGAATAATGACAATTGCAGAAGTTATTTCCATAGGAGTGAGGGGTTCAAGTCCCACATGGGGTTCACCCCAACCTGGGGTTCCTGGTTTGGGAAGACAAGCTCCCTAGAACTTTTGGCTATGAAGTTTAGCAGAGCTTACTTTCAGCAGAGCCAGAGAGAGGTGGAGACTCTATAGAGCACACAAACTCTCACATGCTCCAGGAACCAGGGAAGAAGCAGTAATTTGAAAGGAGTCTGGGTTAGACCCACTTGTTGATCTTGGAAAGTCACCTGGAAAGTCAGGAGGCAACTGTGATTTACCATCTGGACATAGACACTGGCAGCAGCTCTTTGGGGAGCATTTTCTACCACAAGGACACTGGTCCTGACAAGCGCCATTTTGGAATCCTACGTTAGCTTCTTAGTGCCAGAACCTGGCCTTACCTGCCAGCCTGTCAGCATCAGTACTGGGATGACAGACCAAGCAGCCAGTGAGGCAGGGACGCAGCCCCCCAGCAGGCTGGCTGCTTTAGTACCCTCTGACCCCTCAGTTTTCCCGGGACCTAACTGTCCACCAGAGGGCTCAGGGCCTGGTCCCACCCACCAGTGCACCAGCACTGGCCTCAGGACCCCTGGGCTCTGAAGTCAGCAGTTGGGACTTGTCCCCGCCCACCAACAGGCTGACAACTCCGGTGCCCCAGGAGCCCTGCAAGCTAATGATCTCAGGACTCGGCTGTGTCAGAGTTCAGCTTGCCCATCAGGAGACGGCTCCAGCTTCAGGACCCTCAGTGTGCTGTTATCACAGACCCTGGGACATGGCTCCACCCAGCAGTGAGCCAGCATTAGTCCTAGGACCCTGTGGGCCCCAGCCCAGTCCACCAGGGGGAGGACACCATGCCTAAGATTCCCTGGGCCCTGGTCCAGCAGGCTGACACCAGGCCCAGAATCCTCCAGGGTTACAGTTCAGTCCACAAATAGGCCAAAACCAGCTTGGAGACCTTGAGCTCCTCAGCAAGGCACAATGGGATCCAGTCTCACTTATTAAAAAGTCTACAAATAACAAATTTTGAAAAGGATATGCAGAAAAAAGGAATCCTTGTATACTGGTGGGAATGTAAACTGGTGCAGCCATTATGGAAAACAGTATGCAGATTCCTCAGAAAACTAAAAATAGAACTACCATATGATTCAACAATTCCATGTCTGGGTATTTATTTGAAGAAAATGAAAACACTAATTTGAAAAGATATATGCACCCCTGTGTTCACTGCAGCATTATTTACAGCAGAAATGGAAGCAGCCTTGTCCATCAAGAGATAAACGGATAAAATAGGTATGGTATATGTATAAAGTGGAATATTATCCATAAACACAATGAAATCTTGCAATTTGTGAAAACATGGATAGATCTAGAGGGTATAAGTGAAATAAGTCAGACAGAGAAGAACAAATTTTATATTTTCACTTATACAAGGAATCTAAAAAACAAAATGAATAAACATAACACAAGAGAAAGAATCATAGATACAGAGAGTAAACAGATGGTTTCCTGAGGGGAAAGGGGAAGGAGAGAAATAGATGAGGGAGATTAACAGGTACAAACTTTCAGGTGCAAAATAAATGACTCATGGATATAAAATGTTCAGTGGACATAGTACATTTATAGTATAGTCAATAACTAGGTAGTATCTTTGTATGGTGATAGATGGAAACTAGACTTATTGTGGTGTATCATTTTGAAATGTATAGAAATACTGAATCACCATGTCACATAAAAGGAACTAATAGAATATAATAGGTATATCATACCTGAAAAACAAAAAAACAAACACATAAAAAAAAGAGAACAGACTTGTGGTTATCAGATGTGGGGGTTTGGAAGAGTGAGAACTGAATGAAGTACAAACTTCCAGTTATAAGATAAATGAGAACTAGATATGTAATGGACACCGTGATAAACACAAGCAGTACCGCTGTACGTTATACACTAAGCTGTGAAAGACGGTAAATCCTGAGTTCTTATCACAAGGATAAAATATTTTTTCTAGTTAAGCTTGTATCTATACAAGATGATGGATGTTAACTAAATGTATTGTGCTAATCATAATATGTAAGTCAAATCATATGCTGTACTTTGTAAACTTATACAGAGCTGTATGTCAACTACAACTCAGTGCAACTAGAAGAAAAAAAAGAAAAAATAAATATTTGAAGAAAATTGTACATGCAAAAATTAAAAAAGAAGCTAAAGTTAAATCATTAGAATTAATAAGTGGTGACAAATTATTAGAATTATCAAGCGATTCTAGGAAAAATGTCAATTTACAAAGTCAACTGCATCTCTTTATATAAGCAATAAACATTAGAAAATAAACAATTTAAATGAATTTATTCAAAACAGCTACAAACATTCAGATACCAAGGAATAAAACTAAGTACAAATCCCCACAGAAAATTATAAAATTGGAGAATTTTTGATGCTTAAATAATAGGTAAACAAAATGAAACTGACAAGTCCAGAATATTAAGACTTATGATTATACAGAAATGTGGTTTATGATAGAGATAACACTAGAAGATAGTGGGAAAGTTATGAACTGGTCAATAAATTAAGTCTGGGCAACTACCATTTTGAAAAATAAAATGTTTACTGTTTCCTTTGTTACTCCATTTACCAAATTAAATTCCAGGAAGATTAAAGTCCTAAATTTGTATTTATTTTTTATTGGAGTATAATTGACATATAATATCACTTTCAGATATACAAAATAATGATTCAAATATATACTAAATATATATTTGTATATATTGCAGAATGATCACCACAATAGGTCTAGTTACTATAACATCTGTTACCATATGTAGTTATAGATTTTTTTCCTGTGATGAAAACTTGTATGATTTACTCTCTGAGCAGGAAAGAAAGTCTCAAACATGTTCAAAAGCAAAAACTAGAAAATTAAAAATTCACAAAGGGAACTACTGACACATTTAAATTCAATAAAATTTAAAACTTCTGAAGGGTGAAAAGCAAATGACTCATGAAATATGAGTAATAAAGTGGGAAGAAATGTTTTAAACATATAAAGTAGACAATATCCCCTAGGATCATTTAAGAACAAACACAATACAAACAATGGAGTATGGTAAAGAATACAAACATATGACTCATAAAAATGTAGATACTAGTGTTCAGTGAATACATGTAAAGATATTTGACTCCAGTGACACTGGGGGAAATGCACATTTCGGCCGAACTAATTTCTCTACTGTCTGAATAACTGACTCCGAGGACTGCCCAGGCAACCTGCAATAAACCAAAGGGCACAACTCTGTGAACTGAACATTTTCACACTATACACTCTCAGACTCGGCCAACGAATCTGAGCAGTGTCCCAAGCACCTTACAGCCACAAACATATTTCGAAGAGGAAGTATCCTGAAGATAAGTGGCTCACAAGCTAGGCCTGCCCCAGTACTCTAACCATGTGCACACAGCAAAGATGCGTCTACAGTAGTCAGAACCTTCACTGAAACCTTCACTGCAAAGCCCTCAGAGACCCTCGTGAAAACCAAAGAAATGCTCCTTGCCTTTCAACCTGCAGTCTAGACTTCTAAGAATTTTCAGATATTCAGAAAAAATCAACAAAGCTTGGTGGGAATTAAGGGCACTAGAATTGCCAAATCTAAATTATAAGAAAATTAATATCACAATTAAGCAGACATAATAGACTCTGTTTCCAGCACTGACAGCTACTGGTCAGCGCTGCTGTGGGCCCTGCCCCCAGGCAACTGTCAGTGAGGGACAAGTGGGGAAGAGAGTCAGTCAAGGGTCGGTGGTGTGGTACTCATCAGGTGGAGAGTGAGGTAAGAGGCAGATTCAGGTCTTCTCCTGGAGGCCCTCCAGCTTATCCAGCCTTGGGTCAGGCAGGTGAGCTTGAGGACCCCAGGAACAGACTGGGGACTACATCCTGCAGGGCTCCAGAGACCTCACCAAGACTGCCCACTGGCTGGGCCCAGGGCTTGAGGCAGTGGTGAACCTCTCCCCTATCCCTGTCTCTGAGACCTACTAGCAGTGGCTGGCTGTCTGGGTCACAGTCTGTGAGACCTGATCTCCCCATCTCCTGGGCTGCCTGAGGAGACTGAAGACCAGTTAGGAAGGATGCCTGGTTCTCAGGGATGACAGCTGGGCAGGATGTGGGAACCTGGCCTGAAGGAGCTGCCAACTGAGATCTGCCTCCTCTTAGCCAGGACTGGGACCTTGGAGGGTAAAAGTTGTGCTTTGGGACTTTGCTCTTTCTTGTCAGGACAGAGAATAACATTCATTTGGTAGAGATTTATAGGAACATTGCTACCTGACCATCAACTGACCTCAAGAACAAAGGATCTGACAGTGAGGAGAAGTCTGCAACAACTAACCATGCCCATCCTTCACCTTTTGCCTTTAAAGAGACTAGAAAAAGAAAAGCAAGAAGGCAAGTGGTTGTCTGAGATGGCCTTACAAATAGCTAAGAAAAGAAAAGACATGAAAGGCAAAGAAGAAAGGAAAAGATATACCCAACTGAGTGCAGAGTTCCAGAGATAGCAAGGAGAGATAAGAAAGGCTTCTTAGGTGAACAACACAAAGAAATAGGAGAAAACAATAGAATGGGAAAGACTAGAGATCTCTTTAAGAAAACTGGAGGTACCAAGGGAAGATTTCATACAAGATAGGTACAATAAAGGACCAAAATGGCAAAGACCTAACAAGAGCAGAAGAAATTAAGAAAAGCTGACAAGAATACACAGAACTGTACAACAAAAAAGTTCTCAGTGATCCAGATAACCATGATGGTGTGGTCCTTCAACTAGAGCCAGACATCCTGGAGTGTGAAGACAAGTGGGCGTTAGGAAGCATTACTACCAACAAAACTAGTGGAGGTGATGGAATTCCAGGTGAGCTATTTCAAATTCTAAAAGATGATTGCTGTTAAAGTGTTGCACTAATTATGCCAGCAAATTTGGAAAACTCAGCAGTGGCCACAAGACTGGAAAAAGTCAGTTTTCATTTCAATCCCAAAGAACAGCCATGCCAAAGAATGTTCAAATTACCATACAATTGTACTCATTTCACATGCCAGCAAGATTATGCTCAAAATCCTTCAAGCTATGTTTCAACAGTATTTGAACCAAGGACTTCCAGACGTACAAGGTGGATTTAGAAAAGGAAGAGGAACCAGAGATCAAAGAGTTGGACACAACTTAGCAACTAAACAACAATAGAGAAAAACAGGACAAAAGTTTTTGTTGTCGTTCAGTTGTTAAGCTGTGTCCTACTCCTTCAGACCCCATGGACTATAGCAAACCAGGTTTCCCTGTCCCTCACCATGTCCCGGAGTTTGCCCAAGTTCATGTGTGTTGAATTGGTGATGCCACCCAACAATCTCATCCTATGTTGCCCTCTTCTTCTGCCTTCAATCTTTCCTAGCATGAGGGTCTTTTCCGATGAGTACGCTCTTCACATCAGGTGGCCAAAGTATTGGAGCATCAGCTTCAGCATCAGTCCTTCCAAAGAGTATTCAGGGTTGATTTCCTTTAAGATTGACTGGCTTGATATCCTTGCTTTCCAAGGGACTCTCAAGAGTCTTCTCCAGAACCACAGTTCGAAAGCATCAACTCTTTGGCGCTCAGCTTTCTTTACTGTCCAGCTCTCACGTCCGTATATGACTACTGGAAAGACCACAGCCTTGAATATATGGGCCCTTGTCAGCAAAGTGATGTCTTTGCTTTTTAACACACTGTTTAGGTTTGTTATGACTTTCCTGCCAAAAAGAAAGCATCTTCTAATTTTGTGGCTGCAGTCACCATCCACAGTGATTTTAGAGTCCAAGAAGAGGAAATCTCTCACCGCTTCTACCTTATCCCCTTCTATTTGCCATGAAGTGATGGGACTAGATGCCATGATCTTAGTTTTTTTAATACTGAGTTTCAAGCCAGCTTTTTCACTCTTCTCCTTCACTCTCACCAAGAGGTTCTTTAGTTCTTTGCTTTCTTCCATTAGAATGGTATTATTTGCATATCTGAGGTTATTGATATTTTTCCCGGGAATCTTGATTCCAGTTTGTAACTCATTCAGCCCAGCATTTCACATGATGTTCTCTTGGAATAAGTCAATAAACAGCCTTGTCATACTCCTTTTTCAATCCTGAACCAGTCAGTTGTTCCATACAGAGTTCTAACTGCTGCTTCTTGACCTGCATACAGGTTTCTCAGGACATAGGTAAGATGGTCTGATATTCCCATCTCTTCAAGGGTTTTCCACAATTTGTTTATGATCCACACAGTCAAAGGCTTTAGCACAGTCAGTGAAACTGAGGTAGATGTTTCTCTGGTATTTCCTTGTTTTTTCTATGATTCAGTGAATGTTGGCAATGTGTTCTCTTGTTCCTCTGCCTTTTGTAAACCCAGCTTGAACATTTGGAAGGTCTCAGTTCACATAATACTGAAGCCTAGCTTGGAGGATTTTGAGCATAACCATACTAGCATGAAAGATGAGTGAAACTGTCCAGTAGTTTGAAGGACTACTGTCCTTCTTGGGAATTGGGATGAGGATTGCTCTTCTCCAGTCCCGTGGCCACTGCTGGGTTTCCAAATTTGCTGAGATACTGAGTGCAGCACTTTAATAGCATCGTTTTTTAGGATTTCAAATAGCTCAGCTGGAATTCCATCAGCTCCACTAGCTTTACTGGCAGTGGTGCTTCCTGAGGCCCACTTGACTTCACACTCCAGAATGTCTGGCTCTGAGTGAGAGACTACACCATCGTGGTTATCCAGATCATTAAAATCTTATTTGTACAGTTTTTCAGTTTACTCTTTCCATCTCTTCTAGATCTCTTCTACTTCTATTAGGTCTTTATCATTTCTGTCCTTTATTGTGTCCATATTTGGATGAAATGTTCTTTAGACAGTTCCAATTTTCTAAATAAATATAATTAATACCCTCAGAGAGGCTTTCTTGTCCATGATAACAGAAACCTGCTCTAAAATACTGCTGTGCAGAGATTAAATATATATACAATTTTTATTAATACATACTTGTACATTATTTATTTCATATCACTTAAATATAAATACATATTTATATACAAACATTATATAATATAAATATATGTAATATATGTGAAATATTTAATGTATGTAGATATACATACATATACCCATAGGTTCACAAATGAGTGCTGAAATTTGAAAACATACAATAATGAGTTAAAAATAAGAAGAAACTTAAATAAAATATGATTTGGTGAGATGGCAGATTGAACAAAAGGATTTATTTAAGAAAATAAATGGCAAAATAGTAAAAAATGGAAAATACAAAGAAAATTTAACTGGCACAGATATGTACAAATATGCCCACTGTATCACTGTTCTAACAGTGAAAAGTTACAGATATTCTAAATGTCCTTTATCTGGTGAATAGTTAAGTAATTTATGATGCATCCAAATATATGAAAGAGTATAACCTAATATTTATTAAATATAATATATTGCATATATTAAAATATTGTGCTCTCATTCTTATCAATTATTTTGTGTGGATTTCTTTGTATATGCCAAATAGTCAAAGCTATGGTTTTTCCAGTAGTATGTATGGATGTGAGAGTTGGACCACAAGGAAGGCTGAGATTCGGAGAAGTGATGATTCTGAATTGTGGTGCTGGAGAAGACTCTTGAGAGTCCTTTGGAAGGCAAGAAGATCAAACCAGTCAATCCCAAGTGAAATCAATCTTGAATATTCATTGGAGGGACTGATGCTGAAGCTGAAACTCTAATACTTTGACCCCCTGATGTGAAGAGCTGACTCAATGGAAAAGACCCTGATGCTGGGAAAGACTGAAGACAGGAGGAAAAGGGGACAACAGAGGACGAGATGGTTGGATGGCATCACTGACTAAACAGACATGAGTTTGAGCGAATTCCAGGAGAGGGTGAAGGATAGGGAAGCCTAGCATGCTGTCGTCCATGGGGTTGCAAATAGTCGGACATGACTGAGCGACTGAACAACATCAACTGCATATTTGCTCATGACAATGCACACATAAATGTGTTGCATTTCATGGCAGCTTGGGAAAAAAGAAATGAGGGAAAAACACAAAAGAATATCTTACAAAACATCATAGTTGGTTATATCTGAGGGAAGATAGTGTGGATAGTTTCAGCTTTTCTCTATTTTTTTCCACTTTTTTTCTACACTAAGTATGTTGATTTTGGTAATTAAGAAAAAAGCAGCAAATGGATATGTATAAAGGATGGAGTTAGCTAAGAGAAACTTTATGTATCTCTTGAAGAGCTGGGTAGCCAGAATGGCTTTGGAGACTGATGATTTCTTTTAGGATTTTTCCATTTGTTTGCTTGCCCTTTTCCATGTATCTTTTTGTTGATTTTCAACATCAAAACTATTTCATATTGAAAGAATTTATAAACAGAGATAGAATTTTAAAGACACCTATTTACTTTGTTTTCTTTAATGAATTCACATTGATCGCCAGTGTGCCAGCTTGATTACCATCCCCCCAGGCACAGGAAGACAGCATTCCTTTCTGTCTTGAAAGTCAGAAAGTCAATATGCTTTCTAAAGCTAATACTTTTCACAACTGTTTTAATTTAATATTTAAAATCATAGTTGCTAGTCTGAACTTTTATCATGTGAGTGTCTTCTTCCCCTCCCCCCCACCCCCCCCCAGCCTACAGTTTAATTATCACAGAAGCAGAGGCACGATTCTGGATAGAAAATAAAATCTATCCATTTTCTCCCAAGGTTCAGCTTCTAGGATGTATCATTTTCTCTAAAGCCCCTTCAATTTCAGTGCTGCTTATTTGATCTTTAGCTTACTGATATCTTACTCCTCAGTCAATCAGTGACAAGAAAGTATATGAACCGAGGCTATGGGGAGCATTTCAAACATCTGACACCCTGCAGCTGCCATTAATTCTCACTATCTCCTTGAGGTGATTTACCTCAAAGCAGTGAATTTTGGAGAAATTTGATTTCCTTTTTTATGATAATGCCAACTCATACTTATTTCATTGGCTTGATATGAAAAAACATAAGTAAACTAGTTTAAATTGAAAGAACTTTTGAATAACAAAGAGCATGAGTCTAAAAGAAAAAAGCTCTCTTCTTTTCTAATAGTATTTATCTACAAGATGTAAGAACCGATTCTGATTCTAGAATATACAAGAATCCTTAGGTTATGTCACATTTTAAGCATTTCCTATTTTCTGGGTTATCAACTTTTATCAATCTCAAGGATCATCCGTTAGAAACAAACATTATTGACTCAGGAAAATTACTTCCATTCTCAGTGAGAGGCTCCCTCCTTTTGTTGGCTAGAATCTTGCCCTAAGTTTTGACTCTCAAAAGTCAACTTTAAGTAGCACATTCAAGATCAAGAATTCTAGTAAGAGGTAAGAGTGGAATAACTAAAAATGTAGCCCTCTGATTTTTTTGACGTCTAATTTTTAAAGGGAAAAAATGGGGTATTTTTTCAACATTTCTCTGGATAAGGAGTTTCCATGACCATCAGCCTGAAGCAAAGCACACACACGTCTGCCATGTTGACATTCCAATGAGGCCAGGGACATTAAAATAAATATCTGTATGTGGTTATCAGTGTGTTATTAGATTATTAGTTGAATTGTGAAATTCAACTCTCATTTTACCAAATTATGAGTTAACTAATTGACCTTGAAACACAGTATACTACATGAGGGCTTTTTGAAAATATGAGTAATATAAGCTTTAATTAGCTTTTCTTTAAAAAGTCTATATCATCAAAGTGAAATTATGTGACCAAGATGTAGTTACTTGCTATGAAAGAAAAAAAAAAATCCCTTTTGCAGAATCAGGAAGCTTCACCCTCAGATAGGGCATGACTTTGCTCAGGATTTCCTCCTTATCCCCAGAAAATGCAAATTATGTGATACTCTTCTGTATGTCTAAGGCTCTTCATTCTTAAGCCACCTGTAGTGGGTCCTGGTGTCTAGGATAACATAGGTCTCAGGCAGAGCCAGTCTACCAAGAAGAAAAATAAAATAAGCAAATTTGGCACTTTAGCCTTTAATCAAACAGTCTTATCTTGTTCTCTGTTCTCCACATGTGTGACTGAATGTTTGTTCTCTCCTCAGCAAAAGATAGTCTTAAAAATTGAGTAATACATCAAGGTATCATTGAAATTCCAGGATGAATTTAATTCCATGGTTAAATTCTTCTAGTTAAATTTGCATTTTAATTATTATCTTTGAATTTTTCCCACTGCAGGTATGAATTTAAAGTATTAATTTTAGTCAATAGTAACTCATCCATAACCAACACTTTCTGAATCAAAAAGCAAAATGAATGTTAGAAAAAAAATGGAAGAGACATACATTTTAGGTGCTACATGTCATTAATATACTATTTACTCCAAATTATAAATATTTGGAGTATCCAAATACAAATTATAAGCATTTATAATTAAATTATACATATTTATGAGGTTTTATTTTCCTCTTTCATAAAATAGGGTAATAGTTTAAGCCTCTTCCACAGAATTTTGTAATAAAATTCAGGAATCACAGAAACTTTCGTCAGTTTCCTTGTTTTATCCCTCCCATGTTAATGATTTCTTCCTTTGTACTGCATTTCCCCTCCTTAGTTGAAGATCTGCTCTCCACTCTTAAATTATCTTTAGCAATTGAAGTGTCAAACCAAATTTTCACATTCCAATCATAGATAGCACTCTTAAGCAAAGAAAAACAAAAAATAAACAGGATTCATGAATAACACACCCACATTATTCCAACACCTTTCATGGTTCTTTTGAATAATAATTTCATTAAGTCAGTGCCAAGACAGCATCTTTTTGTTCTTCTCTGCATTATATACTCTTGTCAAATGTCTGAATTCTTGTTTTTTGTCTTATTAAAAAAAGTGAAAGGAAACCACTGAATGGAAAAATTAACATGTTCATAAAGGCAAATATTAACACCAGATTGAGAGAAGAGATTATTAAAGAAGAAAGACGCACACTGTAAGTTACAGAGTTCTATCAAATTTTTAGTTATTTCATCATGGTTTATTTATTAAAGATTAAAAATAAAAACTTTTAATGTCTGTGGAAACTGCTAAGGTGAGAATGTATAGTTTTATTTCTAACTCTTGACCTCGGTAGTGTAGAAATGAGGTATTTGTTCTATCCAGATATCTAAATAAACTTTTTTTTGAGTGAGTCACACGAACTTTTGAAACAGGTCAAGTCAATAATGAGAGTAAAAAAAAAAAATTTCCATTGTGTGTGTAAGGGTAGTGATTTAAATGCAGTGATGACTAGAGGCACTCTAGTGTGGTGATTAGCAGCACAGGCTCTAAGATCAGTTTGGACTGAATTCTAGTTCCCTCACCTCCCAGTTATATCACACTGAGCAAATTACTTCAAATTCACATGGCTCAAGTTTTTAAACCTGTAAAAGTGGTACATTAAGAGGCATTAACTCATAGCAATGTGTCAGTAAGCATTTAATCTTGCTTTATAGTTTTTTTAAACTATTTTCCAGAAAAATCACTGAATATAAAATAACCATTTAAATATAACAAGTTTAACAGGGCAGTTGGTTTGAGGTTGTAACAATGAGAAGGTTTCTAACATCTTTATTGTTTCAAGGCTCACAAAATGGTTCTCCCTCAGCAACCTGATGACCTCCTCTCAAATTTCACAGAGAAGCAGACACCATCAAAAAGAAATTTCATCTTACCATCATCAAATTTAAGACCCTTCTAACATTAACATCCATTTTCTCTCTTCTATCCTATTTCAGCAAATGATCTGACCATGCCTCTGTCCACTGACAGAATTTGGTCTGGATCAGACTCCCTCTTGTCTTTTAAAGACTATACAATGTCATTCATCCATCCCTCTCTTGTATGATTTATCTCTTCCCCCTATGTGTCATTTCGAGTAGAACACAAACATGCTCTAGTAACTTTCATGTTAAAACCAAATAAACAGCAAAGCTTGATGTCACATCTTACCACCTATTTGTCAACGGCCAATCACAGATAAACCTCTTAGAAGTGTTGTCTACTTTCTCTCTGCTTCCTTACTTCCATCTATCTCATTTATTCAAGCCACTGCAATCTGGCTTCTTACCTACAACACAGTGAAACGGCTTTTGTCATGGTCACTAGTGAGTTCCATGTTGCCAAATCCAAATCTCTTTCTTCATCCTACTCCACCTTTGAGACTCATTTAATACAGTCAACTATCCTCTCCTTGAAATCATACTACCTCTTTCCTTTAGAGACACTTTCCTCTCTTTGTTTTCCCTCCAACCTCAGCCTCCTATCCTCTTTCTCTAGTACCTGATTTATAAACATAAGAATATCTCAAAGCTTGGCTTCTATTCTTCACTGTTTATATAACCTCCATGATCAGTTTATCCTTCTTTCAGGGTCTAATTACTATATTTAGGCTAATCTACTTTAGGCTAATCCACCTCTTCCGCAAGCTCCAGACACATATCTAAAAGGATATTTGAAATCTCAGTGATAATACATCAGGAGAGAACCTCTAATACATTCTCCATGGCAGCCTGATCTTCCTGTCTTCAACATCAAAAGACTGGCACCATTGTCATACTAGTATCTCAAGTCAAGAAAATGTAATGATAGTCTTTGATTCCTCTCATTTCCTTCTGTGTATCAGCAAATTCTGCTGATTCTATATTTTGAACATCTCTGTAATTTATATCAATGACAATTATTAGGAGAGAGCTTTTATCATGTCAATTCAACCTTTTAAAAACTGTTTTGGAAAAAAAAAAACTGTTTTGGTCTTTCAGTTAAAGGTAATGGAGAAAAGGTGTTGTTTTTTTTTTTTTTAAATGTATTCCCAACTTCATGAGACCCACCAAAAACTGTCATCTTCAGTTAAATTATACAATATGAGGTATGTTTGCAAACTGGGAAATCTAGACTAAGACAAGGAAGTATTTTAAGAACAGGTGCACATTGGCTTACACTGTGAACAAGAAACACTTGTCTGAAAGCAAATGACTCTGTCCTAAATGAGTAACAAGATCTGGAAGGATGGGAAGGCCAACAAAAGTAACAGGGACTGTAAACTTGGCAGGGACACAGGGAATGTGGAACAGAATGAATGACTGTGCTGACAAGTCATTTTTCTGGACTACAACCTGAACAGTTCATGGACAGATAAAATAGGGTTAAGGCAAGAGGAGAGACAGTTTTACATACCACCAGACCTCAGTGGCAGAGTTGTGACATAAAAGACTTGATATGTCATAAAGACTGCTGGGACACTGAGCTAAAATCAGAGGTGTCCCAGGGCAGAGGAAATCACAGGTCTTCCAAGAGTGTTTTTAAGATGAGAAACCTAAACCTACAGCATTCCAACTCATATCACTTCCACCTCTATGCAGTTATCCAGTATATTCTTCAAACAATTCAATCCATTAAAAGAAGAACAAAAAATTTAAATATGTAGAGACACTCCACAACAAGTAGGGAGGGAAAATATAAAGCAGGCAGGTAAATAAAATACATTGCAAGAACAGTTGCCCGATAGATTAGGAGTTCAGACATATAATCCTCCATGGCCTCCAATAAATTTCAAACAAATTACCTGCCCATAAAGAAAAGCTCAGAAGAGAGAAATGAGTTGCTAAGACAGCAGAAGACAAAAGGTGAGCTAGCTGAGTGTAGGAATAAAATGAAAAAAGCAACATATATAAAGAGAAAAAAGATATATTAAAAACTAAAAATAAGATAAAGATGACTTAAATCACAGTCAGGTAGATGTTGAAAGCCTAGATTAAATTATAAAAAAAGAATAATGGAAAAGAATAAATATACAGGAATGAATATGGAGGAGGTGGAGGATGAAAGGCCACCCAGAAAGCCATCACATGTGTAATTAGTGCTTGGAAGCAGAATTTATAATGAATAGAACTGAAAAACCATTCAACAACAACAACAACAACAACAAAATCTTTAAAAAATTTTGATTGTAGCAAAGTATTAATCTGCATATCCAAAGATCACTCTATCTCCCAGAGGTCTCAAGAAAATTTGTTTAAAATATGATAGACACTAAATTATATCTTGTTTGTGAATTTAGCTGCATGAAGATATCACCTTAGAAAAAATTTACCTGTTCTATATGGTCATCCAAATAGAAAAGGAAGCTATTTATAGAGGAAAAGTTAGGTTACTTCAGACTTCTCAGTAGCTATGTCTCATGCCAGGAGTCAAGGAAGGCATATCTACAACATCATAAGAAAATAAAGTATCATCCAATCATTTCAAACAGTGACACTATCCTTCAGGCATAACAGCAACTGACATATATTACCAAACACACAGGAACTGAGCACACATAAAAACAATCTTAAGGAGAATAAAAAAAACACCTGAAACTAAAATTTATCCAAATAAATGCTGAATCAAAATATAAGAATAAGGAATGCATGAAAACAAGATTGACATCTGATTTCTCACTGACAATGTCAAACTCAAGAAGACAAAACAGTAATAGCTCAAAAGTTCTGAGAAGCAGTAATTCTGAACCTAGATACTTCTGTACAAATAAACTTTAGTGTAGCCAAAATCTCAACAATTTAAGACAAGTAAGAAGGGGGATAGGGATGGGGAACACATGTAAATCCATGGCTGATTCATGTCAATGTATGGCAAAAACCACTACAATATTGTAAAGTAATCAGCCTCCAACTAATAAAAAAAAAAAAAAAAAAAAAAAAAAAAGAACTCAGTTTACTATTCATAGACTTTCTCTGAAAGAATTATCTTACCATTTATTTTAGCAAAAAGAAAAGAGAATTCATAAGGAAAAACTGGGATGTGAAAAACAATGTTGAACAAATAAAGCAGTAAAGAATGCTAATTTTCTTATTTGTTTTCAGGGAAATGTAATTAGCACTGACTGACTCTAGATGATATTTATGAAATACAAGTAGAAATATGTGTATCAGTCAGCCTTTACTAGGCAATATTGTGTTACAAACAACCTCAGACCTATCTTTACAGAAATGTTTTCCTTTTACTGAGTTTCATATGGTCTATAGATTGCTCTAACTTGAACTTCCATTAAAAGAGCCCCATGATACCAATGTTAAATGGACAAAAACCAAAATAATCTTTATATTATGATAAAAAATATGTACAGCTGTGTTGTATGCAAAATACAGTGTGTTGACAAGCATTACTCATTCATGGTAAGGTAAGTGCAGACAACAGAGTGGCAGATAGGAATGGGAGGAGTTTATTACTAACATCTCAGGGTTTCAAACTTGAAATGGAAAATTCACATTAAGCAACTCTGCAGAACCGCACCCTCACCTTTCACAAAGTCTGGGCTGTTAGGAGGACCTGGCTCTGTTTGAGTGGGGAGGGTGTGGAGACTTCCAGAGGCCCTGACAGAAAAGGAGCAAGACTGGCAACCTTCTTAACTAGGGTTGGAGAGACGAAGGCTGCAACTTGGTGTTGGCTGAAATCTGAAACTGGCCCCTATACTCGGAGGGCAAAGGAAGATCAAAGAAGAAGGCAGAGCACTCCAGAGTGGTAGGCAGCAGTTCTGATAAGCAAGAGAACTTACAAACAAGGCATGACATCGTGACATCCAGTGACATCGTGATGTCTGAGGCTGAGAACATGGCCTCCCTGCAACCTGAGCTGTGCAGGGCGCCACATAACGCAAGGAGCAGACACTACGGCCACAGAAACAGGGGAACATGCCCCTCACTTCTGTTTTCTTTAAGCTGAGCAAAATTTGGACCTTATTTCCATATAATGGGGGAATAATAGGACTCTTAACCTTTTACTGATATTAGAGATATAGCAAACCTTGGCATATAAATGTTAATTGAAGATTTATGTAATTTCATTTAGATTAATGTAAAATGAGACATATACTAGGCTGCAGGGTCACAGAAAGACTGGCTGACTTTCTACTTGTTAGGCATGATGATTGGCAAAGTAAATGATTTAATCCTCAAACTGTATGAGATAATCATTACCATTGTCCCCTCATCATTTTACAGATGAGTAGACTGTTGCTTAGAGACTTACCCCTAAATTTTCAGCTAGATTCTGGTAGAGCTAGCACAACTCAACTGTCAGATCTGTTAGCAACTTCTTGGAACTGGTGTAGTAGAGTGGGAAAAAAAATTGGCTTCAAGGTCAGAAGATGGCTTTTGGAGATTAAGTCCTGTGGTTACTACTGGCATCTTGTGCAGAGTAAAACACCTAAAACTTTAACTTCCTTTCTCTTTACTATTCCTCCATTCTTTGTTGGTGTACAAAACTTCCTATATTTGGAAGTCTCAGTCAAGACTCACACATATTTTGCCATAACATATACTGCAAATGGAATCTGGAAATGAGAGGAACAGCTGTCTCACATATCAGCTTCAGATCGCTCACTTAGGAAAATCAAAGTATACCTTACTTTTTATCAGTGAGCAATTCCCAGTAAGTCTTGAATACATTAACTTTATAATAAGAGCACTTGTCAAAGTTTCTAGCTTATTAGAGGCATGTATTTAGTGTCTGTAATTTTTTCACGTTTCAGAAATAGTGAAAACCAGTGGAAGGAACATGGGCTTTGGAGTTAAAGAAAACAGAGCTACAATCCTAGTTTCTTCCCTTACTAGCTCTATAATTCTGTAAATTACAGGTCAAACTGCCAACATCCGTTGGATCATAGAAAAAAACAAGGGAATTCCAGAAAAACATCCACTTCTGCTTCATTGATTATGCTAAAGCTTTTGACTGTGTGGATTACACCATGGAAAATTCTTAAAGTGATGGGAATAGCAGACCACTTTACCTGTCTCCCAAGAAACCTGTATGCAGGAGAAGAAGCAACATTTAGAACTGGACATGGAACAATGGATTGGTTCTAAATTTGGAAAGAGTACGTCAAGGCTGTATATTGTCACCATGCTTATTTAACTTATATATAGAGTACATCATGTGAAGTGTCAGGCTGGATGAATCATAAGCTGGAATCAAGATTGCTGGGTAAAATATCAACAACCTCAGATGTGCAGATGTTACCATTCTAATGGCAGGAAGCGAAGAGGAATTAAAGAGCCTCTTGATGAAGGTGAAAGAAGAGAGTGAAAAATCTGGCTTAAAACTCAACCTTCAAAAAATGTACATCATGGCATCCAGTCCCATCACTTCTTGGCAAACAGGTGGGGAAAACGTGGAAACAGTGACAGATTTTATTTTCTTGGGCTTCAAAATCACTGCAGACAATGACTGTAGCCACAAAATTAAAAGACACTTGCTACTTGGAAGAAAAGCCATGACAAACTTAGTGTATTAAAAAGCAGAGACATTGCTTTGCCAACAAATATCTGTATAGTCAAAGCTATGGTTTTTCTAGTAGTCATGTACAGATGTGAGAGCTAGACCATAAAAAAGACTGAGTGCCAAAGAATTGATGCTTTCAAATTGTGGTGCTGGAGAAGACTCTTGAGACTCCCTTGGACAGCTAGAAGATCAACCAGTAAATCCTAAAGGAGATGAACCCTGAATAGTCATTGGAAGGACTGATGCTGAAGCTGAAGCTGCAATACTTTGGCCACCTGATGTGAAGAGCTGACTCATTGGAAAAGACCCTGATTCTGGGAAAGATTGAGGGCAGGAGGAAAAGGGGGCAACAAAGGATGAGATGGTTGGATGGCATCACTGACTCAATGGACATGAATCTGAGCAAACTCCAGGAGACAGTGAAGAACGAGGAAACCTGGTGTGCTGTGGTCCATGGGGTCACAGAGAGTCAGACATGACTTAGTGACTGAACAACAACAATTCTGCAAAAATTATTCACTGGTAGGGGCTTAAGTTTCTTCATAGTATCTTTATAGAATGATGTGAGAATAAAGTCAGGCAAAACACACAAAGCACCTTGTAGACTAAGTGCAATGTAAGGACTCAAGTGGTTATTTTAATTTTAGTTCTCTTTTCTCATCTGTCAGATCAAGATGATGCCTCTGTTAACTCAGAGAAAGAGCTGAGATATATTTTTCAAAAGGCTATTGGCACTACAAAGGAAGATTTCTTGGTTAATTATAATGACAGTTTTCTTATGAGTAACTCAGTGCATTAGGTAATGCACATTTTTATTTCCATAAGGCAACTTTGCATGCTTCAGTTCAGTGACTATTTCCTGGTCATTGACTGACCCTGAACTAGGTTCTATGAGGTTAAAATGCCTACAAGTTACCTCTTTTCTCAAAGACAGGACTCCTATGGTAAAGAACTCAGTCTGATCACAAATTCCATAAGAACACACAGGGTCTTCCTTATTTCTAATGGCACCTAGCATAATGCTTGTACTGAGCTTAGGAATGTTGCTGAATTTCACTGAATTTCTGAGGCAGTCCCATATCCTCATAGCTTACCTCTAAATTTCTCCTACAATACTACATAGTCCTTCATTCATCACCTGTAAAAATGTCTGGAATAGTTTCAAAGATTTTTTTTCTTATTTTTCTCATTTAAGCTAATGCCAGTCTTCTAGATTTAAATGTGCCATCCATGTCTCTACAAATGCTATAATCTATTAAATCCTTTCATATTCCAGAGAATCCATCTTTGCACAGACTACACAATAAAAATCAAAACAGGAAAGGTTAAAAGCAGGAGGTGGTGGAGAAGAGAATTATAAGAAGATACAGAAAACAAGTTCTTGGAAGAATTATCAGTGAAGACATAATTATGCATTAACAGCCGACAGCTAGCATTAGTCCAAGGAAGCTGTCTGTATTCTCTAAGAACTTCAGACAATGTGGTATTCATTTATAAATTCTTGACAGCTCTTTAGATAGAGTGTGTATAAAAGTTTTGCAGCAGTGCATTATCTTCCTGAATGTACTTTAATTTTAGAGTTAGAATATATTTGAAATAATTTCCCCAAGTCCAAAACACACTTCCAACTATATAACCTACATTTAGAGAATCATTAAAAGGATTAAAATGAGTCAAAAAGTTCCTTTTTTCCTTCTTTGGTTTTCCCCTGTTCTATCTATAGATCTTTGAATCATGTTTTGGGCTCGATCAATTCAATCTATATAATTGTTTTGAAAAATATATTCAGCCCTCAGAAAGGAATGTTTTCCATCATCCTGACCAAGCCAAGGCTGTCTAAATGTGCTGAGAAATCCTGAAGAGGAAATGGTATAGACCTGGGAATCAAAGGAAAAGGTAGCAATGAAAGCACTTCAGCAGACAATACAAAGAGACAGTGCACATTAGATCTTCAAGGTTTTTCAAGGAATCCATAAACAACTGAAATTGGCTTTTTGACTTTTTATGAGATTACCCACCCAGCCTGCTCAAGAGCAGACTGTCCAGAGCAGCCTCTTTACTTGCTGCCAGGCCATCAGTTTAACTTGCATCACCATCCCCCAAAATGTAGAAACAAGCCTCACTGATCCCAGAATCCCTGAGAGCTTTTTTTTTTTTTTTTTAACCTTCTAGCCAGTTACTTATAAATCATGTTCTTTGGTGACAGTATAGTAGTTATTGCCTTTACATTTGGATAAGCTGCTATTTTGCTTATAGCTAACTAACTAAAATGCCTGAATTGTTCTTCAAAGTCCCAATACAAGCAAGCATTATGAGGACGAGTTCCAGGAGAGTTTTCTCAAAAGCCATAAAATGGCTTTTCATGATCATACAATGACAAAAAAGACTGAGTTGCAGCAAACTATGAAGAAGGTAGTAAAGACGTAACATTTTACTTTCTGGTTAAAACCTGCCTTACTGGTTGAAAGTAAAGTCCATTAGAAGACAAAATAAAACCAGTAGCAAGACAGTAGAAGGGAGTCATTGTAAAAGCAACAACCATCAGGGGAGTCTTAATGTTCAACTAAACATTCAGACTCGTAAGACTGTCACAGGCCTTCTGGCCTCAGCTGACACTTAGAGGTAAGAGCCCCATTTACTAGCAGGTAAGAGCAGCAATGGGCTTCTTCTTCAGCAGAAGTCCTTGCAGCAGTCCACATGGCCACTGCTCACTCAGCTCACCTCTGTAAAAGAAAAACTGTACTGGTCACTTGTGAAAAACAGTGAAGGAACTGAATAGAGGACTACTGAATAAAGGAAGACTTTATTCAAGACTACTACTGCAGTAGGGGAGAGAGATGTTGAATGCAGCTCCTCTGAAACAAAAGGTGAAAAGATTTTAAAATACTGGGGTGGTGAGTTAAAGGGAAAGTACTAGAGCATCTTAACTGGGAATTTACTTGATGTGATTATTGCTATCTTTGCTTGCTAACTGCCCCTTCTTGGTTACTGAAGTTAGGCTCCTAATCTGCCAAAGAGACAGGGGAGAGGGGACCAATCATTCTTGATGATTACATCTCAAAGAGAAGGGCTTCCAGGTCCTTGAGAAAGACATTCCTGGGTTGTGGAAGATTTACATTTCAAAGGGGCAAAGAATTTGCAAGTTTTCTAAGGTTAATGCTCTAAGAAAATGGAGGTCACGGGCCTATTTTCAGGAAGAAATCTGTCAGATTCCTTTAGCGAAGCTGAAGGGTACGTTAAGGCCATCTGGGTCACCTAAGGTGACAATTCAGGTGCAAGGGGATGAACCACACTGGCTTAAAAGCCTCCTGCCACATGCGACCCTGGATTTCTAAAACAATTCCGCAGGTCTTCACAAGGGACATGTCCAAATATAAGTGTCATCACGTCCAGAGAGGCCCAGAGTTTCAGTATACTATTAGATCTTTATAATTCTTTCAGTCCAGATGCAATTTACCAATCTAAGGTCATTTTTACCAGAAGCAATGGCTTCCTAATAACACAGTTGACATTTTTTCTTATCAGGTATCCAGAAGGGAAAAACACAGATAGTTGACTAAGTGTCTAATTGCACTCATTTCACATGCCAGCAAGGTAATGCTCAAAATCCTTCAAACTATGCTTCAACAGTACATGAACTGAGAACTTCCAGATGTACAGGCTGGATTTAGAAAAGGCAGAGGAACCAGAGATCAAATTGCCAACATCCGTTGGATCATAGAAAAAGCAAGAGAAGTCCAGAAACACACCTACTGCTTCATTGACTATGCTAAAGCCTTTAACTGTGTGGATCACAACAAACTGTGGAAAATTCTTAAAGAAATGGGAATACCAGATCACCTTACCTGCCTCCTAAGAAATCTGTATGCAGGTCAAGAAGGAACAATTAGAACCGGACATGGAACAATGGACTGGTTTCAAAACGGGAAAGCAGTATGTCAAGGCTGTATATTGTCAAACTCCTTATGTAACTTACATGCAGAGTACATCATGCTAAATGTCAGGCTGGATGAATCACAAGCTGGAATCAAGATTGCTGGGAGAAATATCAATAACCTCAGATATACAGATGATACCATTCTAATGACAGAAAGACAAGAGGAACTAAAGAGTCCCTTGATGAAGGTGAAAAAGGAGAGTGAAAAAGCTGGCTTAAAACTCAACATTCAAAAAAGGAATATCATGGCATCTGGTCCCATCACTTCATGGCAAATAGATAAGGAAAAAGTAGAAACAGTGATAGACTTTATTTTCTTGGGCTCCAAAATCACTGCAGCCATGAAATTAAAAGACACCTGTTCCTTGGAAGAAAAGCTATGACCAATCTAGATAGCATATTAAAAAGCAGAGACATTACTTTGCCAACAAAGGTCTGTCTAATCTAAAAAGCTATGGTTTTTCCAGTAGTCATATATGTATGTGAGAGCTGGACCATAAAGTAGGCTGAACACTGAAAAACTGATGCTTTTAAAACTGTGATGTTGGAGAAGATTCTTGAGAGTCCCTTGGATTGCAAGGAGGTCAAACCAGTCAATCCTAAAAGACATCAATCCTGTATTCATTGGAAGACCTGATGCTGAAGTTCCAATACTTTGGCCACCTGATGTGAAGAGCTGACTCATTGGAAAAGACCTTGATGCTGGGAAAGATTGAAGGCAGGAGGAGAAGGGGGCAACAGAGGATGAGAGGTTTGGATGGCATCACTGACTCAATAGACATGAATTGAGCAAGCTCTGGGAGATGGTGAAGGACTGGGAAACCTGGTGTGCTGTACTCCATGGGGTTGCAAGGAGTCAGACATGACTGAGTGACTGAACAATTTCTTATGTGGAACGGAAAGAATTTTTGGTATCCTTCACTCTTAATGGGGTTTCCTAGGTGGTGCAGTGGTAAATAATCTATCTGCCAATGCAGGAGATATGGGATCAATCCCTGGGTTGGGACAATCCCCCAGACTAGGAAATGGCAACCCACACCAGTAATCTTAAAAATTACTGAAAAATTTCAGGGACAGAGGAGCCTAGCTGGCTTATACTCCACAGGGTTGCAAAAGTTGGACACAACTGAGCTTGCATACACATGAACTCACTCTTAATAGGTATGTATCATAAAAATGCTGTATTTTACCTTTTTGTTTTTTCTCTAAACGTCCTCTCTCTAATCTTCTAAAAACATACACATGTATGAGAATGTACACAACTACACACACATACATATCTACACATGCCATCTGTCATTCTGTCCTTTGCTATTTAAAAGTGGCTAAAATTCCTTCTGAATGAAAGCTGTCTTCAGTTTCACAATTTTGTAATTCTAGTAAGTTACGTAAGTGTGACATGTGTTACTGGCTTTGAACATGTTCTTAGTTCTCTCAGCATTCTAATTTTCTACTTCCTTTTCTTGGGTTTCTAATTCATTTATACCATCTTGGAAAGCAAGCCTCCATGGACACACATATTTATGCATTGATTATAGACCTTGTCCATACAATATTTATCTAGTTAGTACTCAGAATAGCTAGGCTGTCTTCCATGCATTAAATAAATACTCGTCCCTTCAGTCTGGGGTAGGGGGTTGTCAGTTGGGAGTACAACAGACAATTTCTTTCCAACATAGTTTGACAAGAATTGTTTTTGATATATACCTGGGTAACACGATAGAAGATGAAAAACAGAAACCAATGAAAAGTATATAAAAATGTATTAGATGTAAGGTTTAATATAATTATTATAATTGTATGTTAAATTTAATTCTGAGCCTTCTAGGAGTTACCAAAAAAAAAAAAAAAAAAGCAAATATGGTATCACAATGCACATTAAAAGAAGTGGAAGCAAAACAGTTTCTTTTTTTCTGAGGAAACAAAGTTTTGGCTTAAAATTTTTTTTCCTGCTAATAAATTCTAAAATAAATTTCTTAGTGGAATTTTTATGTAGGGAGTGTTGTTTTACAAAAATTAACTGTTCGCATTCATTTTATAAAATAGCAACAGAAGTAAAAACAAGATACCACTCAGTTGTTTCTTGAAACAATCCTGAATAAAACCTTGAGGAATACATGAAGGCACAAGTTAGTGAAAGCAATTCTATAAACAGCTAAGTGGATATGACCCTGGTATATAGCTGTCTCATGACTAAAGGGAGCCTAGACTCGCACCTGGCAGGCTGCAGTCTGTGGTGCCACAAAGAGTTGGACATGACTAACGGCTGAACCACAGACTAGGACCAAGAGCACCAACAGGAGATGAATGGGATCTCTCGTCCAAATTCCTTCCCCAAAAGGAAGTCGTTTCAGCTCGATGAAAAGCAGCTAACTTGATGCTGCGTAATATTTCAGTGATGTGATGAGTGTAATGGTGTTCCTTATTGCTACCTGAGAGGAAACCTGTATATTCTGGAGACCAACAGAGTGGGTAGTAGAGTTTGCAAGGTTTTGCTAGGTTAAAAATAAAACCCAACGACAATTAGCTGGTGTTCTCCCACAGAAGAATGTCTATATGGAGGTATAGCCCTGGAGTAATTGCATGTATGACCAAGATCCTCTTTGGGGAAGTTTTGGACCTGATTTAGCATTTGACTCTGTCTAGCCACTCTGTGTGGCTTAGATGGTGAAGAATTTGCCTGCAATGCAGGAGACCTGGGTTTGATCCTTGAGTCCAGAAAGATCCCCTGGAGAAGGGAATGGCTAACCACTCCCAGTATCCTTGCCTGGAGAATTCCATGGTCAGAGGAGCCTGGTGAGCTACAGTCCAGGGTCACAAAGAGTCAGACATGACTGAGTGACTAATACTAGCATTTGATCAACCAAGTAATCAAAGGAGTTCTCAGAAACCAACCTCATGGATCATGGAAGATGCCTGAATCAAGAAATGCTTTCCATGTGGGATACCACCAGTCACAACTCCCCCAGATGGCAGCAAACGTTACTTGTTCTCCTTTGGTACATATTTCTCATCTTCGTGAATTCTGATCTTGCACACCATATATAAATGTATTTCTCTGATCAGGAAATAAGCTTCCTTGCAAGGCAGAGTTATTCATTACTGGCTTTTCATATTTTGAAGAATACCTGCCACAGGAAATATTTGTTTAATTCGTACCGTAGAGTTCTCTGTGGCAGTAGGTGGATGAGAAGGTCAGTTACGTTTTGACTTTACTCTCGGCTCATGATAGTAAACAACACTGCAAGTACGCAGCAGCAAATGTTTGCTCTTCTTTAAGGATTGAGGGCATAGGTCCAGTTAATCTAAAACGAGTATCAAACAATGAAGTTATAAAAGGAATATCAAACAATGAAGTTGCAAGATAAAATTAAAGGTGAGAATAGTGCCTAGGGTCATTCTCCCTTGCCCTAGTTCATGTAGTGTTATAAAAATACATATTTTACAACACACAACTACATGGCCTTATATATTAAGGCCACAAATCTTGTCTACTGGTTAATACCAGCAGAGCCAAACTGGGTGGAAAAAAAAAAATGATCCCATCCCTACAGGAGCTACTCATTTGGAATACAAAGAAATCATTTTGCATTAAAACATGAATCACAATCACTCAGGAGGAAAGCTGATTTTGTCTGGTGGAGTTGGGACAAATAAATCAAGGAATAATGTGGGGTAAAATAGACTCAGATTAGTCACAGTTGATCTCCTTCTACAGTGAATTTAATTCACTCAGCAATGTAATTCTCAGTAACCCTTTGAAAACAGCTACTTTCATCAAAATGCAGTTCTACATTTTATTAACTTAGTTACCTACTTATTCAGGATAATAAAAATTTTTATCTCTTAGGTAAAACTGAGGAAAAACACAACAGGATGTAAGAGTCTTGTGGAGATAAAAGAAGAGGCATTTTTACTTTCAATTCTGTGACACTTCCATCAATGAAGTTGTTGTATCTGCTTGATGTGTTGATGTTCCAACCTCTAATTTTTTGAAAGCCCTTATTACGAGTAGTCATTCTGCATTAAGTCAGTGTTGTTTGTGAATTGGAACTCCCACTGTGCTCTAAACATGGGACTGTGGTTCATTCCTTTCCCTGTGATTCCTTTACCCTGATTAACAAACAGGAGAGAGAGGGTTCCAAAAAGCATTTGATAACTTGTTTGCTCTAAAAGTATTTGGTGAGTGCCTGCCACATACCAGACACTATGCCAATTGCTAGGGATAAAGCAATGAATAAGACAGATATTTGTCTTTGTCTGCGTGTAGCTTAGAGCCTAATGAAATTAAAGAACAAATCCTCAACCAAACATTATCAAGGTGTGTATGGCAGAAACCAACACAATATGTAAATAAATTATCCTTCAATTGAAAGGAAATAAATTTAAAAAGTGTTATCAAGGTGGTGAGTGCTACACAGAGGGAAGTTCAAGGCACTCTGTGCACACAAGGGCTCCGTGAGAAGGCTTATATGGAGGCTGAGCTGAGACTTGAAGGAAATTTTCAAATCTTATACTGTAGTCTTCATTTATGTGAAGAGACCTCATCTAAGAAAAAAAAATTAAATGTTTCTATTCATCAGTTTATGCTTCTGAGTGTCCTGACCCATAGAGGTGCTCTAGCACCTTCATTCTTTAGAATGAAGGAACAGGGTCACTGACTTCTTAATCTGAGGTTTAACTCTCCTGAGGGCTCTGAGCATTTGAAATGTTTGTTTTCCCTTTAATCTTGACCTAAGTTCTTCATTTTGTCTACAAAAAAAGCCTAAAGTGTCACTTGTGATTATTGAAAACTTCTTGTATCGCCTCTTTCCTACAACCCTTCTCTTCAAGGAAAGTCAACACAAAGTCAATTCCTCTTCAAGGAATTCACATCTTTACTTTAGAATAGCCGTTCTCACCCCAGATACAATTCAGGGAACTCATAACTTGTATGAGAAGAAATTACATCCTTACTTCAGTTTTAATTTTACTTCTGTAACCTCTAACTAAAATGTAGCATCACTTTCTCTTCCCATCCCCTTGTATACCATTTACTGTTGATTCTGCACACCAAAACTGTTACAAGCAGCGTTCAACAAAGACTGAGCCCCAAGCCTGCCCACCAGGGCTCACTCTCTATAAAAGCCCAGGGTGCTGGAAATCTCTAAAAGCATCATCAAGCACCTGGGACTTTTGAAAATGTAGCATTACTTTCATTATGAATACGGACAACAAACCATGAAAGTATCAGCAGTGCCTGTGACTTTACAGACCAACAGAAACCAAAGATGTTTTATATCATACATAAAAGATATTGTATACAATATTTTACAGCTCTTAACATATCTGCAAATTTGCCTTTTTCCTCACTACTACTTAAAGTTACAGTGGCTTATTAGATCTGCCAGGAGATCATATGTGATTGTGATCTTTCTACCTACAGCTGCTCATACTGTAGGCCTGGAACTACATGGCACTGAGTAGTCAGTCTTTCCATCGCCAAATGGTAGCAAATTCTCATCCTAGTGACCCAGGATTGGATGTTTGACTGGATAGTTCAAATGAGATTTCTTAACTCCCTGTAAGGACACATATTTGTGTCTTTGAAAGTGTTAGTAGCTCGGTTGTGTCCAACTCTTTGCAATCCTTTAGGCTGTAGCTCACCAGGCTCCTCTGTCCATGGGATTCTCCAAGGAAGAACATTGGAGTGGGTAACCACTCACTTCTCCAGCGGATCTTCCTGACCCAGGGGTTGAACCTGGGTCTCCCACACTGTGGGGAGATTCTTTACCATCTGAGCCACCAGGACAGGGAGTTAATGTTGCACTGGAATGTGTAAATAGCCTTTGCTTTGTCTTTTAAAAGTAAATTTTAACTTGGTTGTATTTAAAAAGTACTATCATGTTATTTAATGTGTTAGTAAAAATCCATTTTTAATATTTTGCTAATTATTCTACAGTGGGTTTTCCTTTACAACCTTAGGGGAATTAATCTTATTTTGTGCATTTAAGAACATTTTTATGAGAAGTTTATAGGACATGCCAAATTGGCCAAGGAATAAAAAACAATGTCAAGAAACCCTGTGTTAGTATAATGCTCTCCTGGTTATATTGCAATTATGCTACAACTTCAATTACAGAGTCCTTGTGGAGTTTCCAAAGGAGAACAATGACCTTACACTGGTAAAACTTGTATGCTTATGTAAAGAACATGGTAAAGGCAACCTCTTCTAATTTCTGCATAGTCATATCTCTGGCACTCTGACATGTAATCATCAGCCTGGATTTTTAAAAATGTTTTTATTGAGGTATAACACACACACAGAAATGTTCACAAAATATAAACTATCACAAAGTGAATGTACCATAAACTATCATCCAGGTCAGGAAACAGAACATTCTAGCACCCCAGAATTTTCCTTTCCTGCCCCTTCACAATCACAACTCCTTCTCCAAGGTTAATACCCTCTTCACTTTTGATACCATAGGTTAGTTTTGTCTGTTAGTGAACTTTACATAAATGAAAATGGCTGTAAGAGTCAGCCATGTTTATGTGTATAGCTATTGTCCATTCATTCCTGTTGCAGCATAGCATTCCATTGTATGAACATATCCCATTTTATTCATCTGTTCCATTGTGGATGTACAATTGCATTGTTTCCAGTTTGGCCACATTACAAATAATGTTCCTATGAACATTATCATCCACATCTTTTGGCACATATGGTGGTGGTGGGTTAGTCACTAAGTCGTGTCTGAGTTTTTGTGACCCCATGAACTGTAGCCCGCCAGGTTCCTCTGTCCACGGGATTTGCCAGGAAAGAATACTGGAGTGGGTTGCCATTTCCTTCTCCAGGGGATCTCCCCCAGCCAGCAATCGAACCTGAGTCTCCTGCATTTCAGGTGGATTCTTTACAACTGAGCCATCAGGAAAGCCCATTGAGAACTACTAATTAATGGGTATGCAAACACTCAGTTTTAGTAGATGAGTCATATAATTTTCTGAAATGATTATACCAATTTATATACCAGTAATATATGAAAGTTACAGTGATTCCACATCCTCATCAATCCTTGATAATATTTAGTGTAGATCTTTTATTTTTAACTATTCTGAGGTATACCTCATTGCTGTTTTAAGAATATTAAGTATATAAGTTCTATGACAAATTTACATACCAATTTTCTGAAAAACATGTTTCAACAGAAACATGTTTTTCATTAAATATATGGAAGCTTATGTAAAATTTAAGACCATTTTTCTCTTATACTTTGTGTAATTGAAAAAAAAGGAATGTAAATTACTGGGTTTCTATCTGCTACTCTCTGAAAGAACTTGATGATAATCAAGACCCACCTGATGCCTGCTCCTAGGATCCAGGCTATCCTAGGATAGTTAAGAAGGTGGTTGTGGACAAATGGACAGGTGGTAGTAAGGCAGCATGATAAGAGCTGATGGAAACACGTAAGATGGCACTGATCCTGTTTCAGGAGGTCTGGAAATTGAGCTCTAAGCTTATGTCAAAGGATGAGGACATTCCTACAGGTGAACATGTGGAGATTAGGGAATTAAAGACAAACAGAACCACTTACAAAAAAAAAAAGCCATCACCACCAACCAGTTCACTGAGGGGCTGACATAGGTAAAACAAAAAAGATGGTGCCTGGAGATATCTGAAGAGCACTAAGGTCCAAAGGTCTAGAGGAGTGGAATGAGGGACGCTGTTGGCAGCACAGTGGGAGGGACACTCTAAGATGGCTTAGCACTTGTGTGCCTAGACACATCACCCATCCACTGTTGATCTTCCCATGTCATGCTGGGTGTCACTGGGTTCCCTGGTGCCACAGCCTAACGTGGATAAATGGCCCAGAGGTGACAGAGCTGCAGATGCTTTGGAGCAGGAGATGAGGCAGGGTGAACGGGGTGCTGCCACAACTGCCAAAAGCCACCCTGAATGAAGATATCTCAGTGGATCCCAGTGTGGGTTTCTGAATATTCCAAGGAATGGTTTTCTTCTCCCTTTCGCATCTCCCTGACTTTAGCACGTGTAAGCCCCTTGAAAATGAGATATAATCAGGAGAAGAGGAAAGATACCTAAGTCGACTTGGGTACAACTTTTAAAGAGATATTTAAAGAGACACAATTTTTCTTGCCCAGTGAACTGGGAGTTTAAATGAGAAACAAATTTATTATGGCAGATTAAATAGTCACTTTTACTGTACACTAACTTAGGGGAGCAAGACCTTCATCTTCTACAGTTTGAGGGTTTGTTTTTTTTTTTTCCTCCTCAAGTGCTTGGCAATCCATATGCGGAGTGGATTAGATCCTCTCTGTGATTAGATATTCTTTCGTGGGCTAGAGATGTGAAGGAAGAAGAACAAGAAAGAAGGTGGGATAACACAGCAAACAGAACAGATGACACTTCACAGAATCTAGACCTAACAGGAAAGAAAATGAAAGAGAGAAAGTAACATGTCTGAGAGAAGCAGGCAGGCCTGGGAGCTCTTAGTGTTCATGAGATTCAGAGTCGGGTGAGACAGCGCTGAATGAAGGAGAGAGAGAGGTAGGATCAGGAAGCAGGCTGTTAATACCGTGGGAATTAAAATCTTGAACTTTTAAAAGCAGTCATTTTTATTTTAAATCCTAGTTCTATCATTTACTTACTGTACGACTTTAAACAATCTACTTAAAACATTCAGAGCCTTGGTTTCCCTCTCAGTAAAATGGGAATTATTAGGGTCTCTACCTTACAGGGCTGGATTCAGAATTAAATGAAACAATAAATCTAAAGGTGATAGCTCAGTGTCCTGGCATGTGATAAGTGGCAGCTATTATAATTGGTAATTCCTGTTATGGAATTCAGAATGATACAGCATCTACACTGTGGACAGGGGCTGATGCTCACAGTTTTCAGACTGTGGCATGGAGGAGGTCAAGAATGTTGTCTCGGACAGCAATCTCTATAAACTCTGAAGTCAGTGCAGTGACATGATCTGGGATAGAGAGAAGTTCTATGAGCCAGATACCAAAATGTACATCAGGCAACAGAGACTGACCAGACAGCCAAGAAGCAATCATGTGAAAGAAGGTTATGAGCACCAGGGTACAGGGATGTTTTTCAGGGAAGTAGAGGAACGGGAGTTCAGAGTTGACACGGGGGAACCAAAAGATGTGAGCCTTACTGCCACTGCTGATACGGGTGACTGTGAGAAGGAGCAGCATTCACTTGGAAAAGATGCAAGAGGAAGGGTCCCCAGGGAGAACTGCCAAAGATTTCAATTAAAGTGAAAATGGAACAAAGAGTTCCAGGAAGTGGGAGAAGGGTAGTAGAATTTGTTGATTGTGGACAAAAGCATCAGAGGGCACCTGGAAAGGTTTGGGAGGAAGAGAAGCACAGGAGGCTGGAGTGATCGCAGGAGCCCTGAGCAGTGGCATCCATCAGAAACTCCCTGCAGGACCTTACAGGATCCTACGGGTGACTTGTAACCCCTTTAGAAGACCTTTGGGAAAGACTCAGACTTTTCTCTGCTGTCAGGATGGAAAAGGCAAATAGGATAAATCACAAACATGTACACACAGATTAAAAAGAAATCTGATTGGAGGGAATCCAAAGTATTAGCTAATCAGTATATTTGACAATACTTATCCATAACTCCCATCCTACAGCATCCCAATAAAAAACCCCAGAAACTTTCCTAATGAGATAATGGCATCGTTCTCTCTCTCAGAAGTACCAGCAAAGTGCCTAGGCATATCCTATTCAAGACAAGCACTAGTTGCTTTACTTGGCAAATTCCAGAAGCTGTGAGGCAATGATTGGTTTTTAGGGAACCACTTTAGATACTTCATTTGCTTCAGTTTTAAAGTGTCTGGTGTTTAGACTGTCTCCGAGCACGCTTCACATCTATTGAGAGGTCTTTGTCTTGTCCAGGACATGGTCTCATCTCAGTGCCCCAGACACCTTTAGGGAAACTGGAGAGAGCTGCTGTCTGAAAAACACAACTGCCAAAGTCAACTCTGACTGTGGCTTTGCTTCAAATTCCAAGAGCTTTTCAAACAGTAGGGTTGACGCTGCCAATGCTAAATACTGCATGTGAAGTACAAGAAACATTCATATTGAGGGCCACAAATGAAGATAAAATCACTGCGTCAGGAAAAATAAGAAAAACGGCTATAGAAGGGAGCAGTGATAGGCTCTGTTTCACGTTTAAATTCATTATTTTGTTGTCTCCAGGTAAACAGCACAAAGGTGGGAAAGATTTGTAAGCCTTTGTGGCAGAGACAAATTTTGTTAAAAAGTAAGAAGCAGTGAAGACATCTGTCTGCCAGGACAAGCAACTTCAGACCAGAGGAAACTCTCTTCGGCTCATTCAGACATTTGGAATAAATCACTGGTTGCCGGCTGGAAATAACTTGTTGGGAAGGATTTCCTGAGACGCTAATATTATGCTCGGAAATTCAATGTGCTGAACAAAGACAGCACTGTTTCGGAGTTCTGCTATGAATCCTGTGCACCTGGGCACTGGGCAGGGATGTCAAGGCCCTTGCATTCATTATTTGAAGTTGCAGGGGTTTCCCTCTGTGAGCACCAGGAGCTGTTGCATTTGCACATGGTTTGGAAGAAAGAATGTGGCAAGAACATGGAGCTGGGGTGGACAGCAAGTGGACAGCAAGTGGAACTCTATTTTGTCACTCGTGATCTGTGTGACCTTAGGGACCTGTGCTTACTCTCTCAGAGGTTAGTTTCCTATATATAACCTGAAGTGAATGTGAAGTGAAAGTCGCTTAGTTGTGTCTGACTCTTCGTGACCCCATGGACTATATCGTCCATGGAATTCTCCAGGCCAGAATACCGGAGTGGGTAGCCGTTGCCTTCTCCAGGGGATTTTCCCAACCCAGGGATCAAACCCAGGTCTCCTGCATTGCACACAGATTCTTTACCAGCTGAGCCACCTAGTGATAATTACATGATATAAAGTATGTAAGGCATCTAGAAAAATTTCCAGTTCTTAGAAAACATTCAACAGCATTTATCATACAACTAAAACTAAAGCTCCAGATCCATATATTTAATGGGGAAAGGAAGAGTATATTCCATTATATAACAACTTTGCTGTTACTGATTGTGTATTCACACTAATTCTAGAAGAGCTTCAAACAGTTCTCCAATTCAGGTTCCAGCATCAAAAACCACATGGGTACAGAGGTTTTGGGTTAGGATCCCTTAGGCTTTCAACAAAAGTTCAGACCATAAACCAGTGAACCAGTAACCAAGTGAGTGTGGGAAAGAGGGTCCAAACTTCCTTGGAACTTAAGGAGGTAATCAGACTTTTGAGACAATCAAGATGGACCATTCTCAGCAATTCTCCTATGAGTTAGAATATTTAAAGATTTCAATCCATTTCTCAACTACAAGAGATCCTTTGCCTCTCTGGCTTCTTCCTGTCATGCTGTGTTTGTGTATGTTGGAAAGGGTGAATGCTGAAAAGGAAAAAGTCCCATCCTGCCATGGCTCCTCTGAAGGACTTCACACAGTTCTTACAAAGGGAGCTATAGCTCTCTTCTTCCTAATGGTTCAAGATAGGCTGAGCTGTTCTGTGCCCTAACACCAGGGATAAGCGTAACAGGAAAGAACAAATCTGACTCCATATGTTGGGTCTGTTTCTTTTATTTTAACCTTTGTATTCTGTTGCTTTTGCTGCAAGTTAAAAATATTGCCTATAGCAAGAAATATGCAGGACAGGCCATTCTCAAGGCTCTGATTTTTTAAAGGTATAGCACTTTTCCATTCATACAGAGATAAAAAGTTGCAGAACAGAGAATAATATTTGTCTTTTTGGAGATTTACAGGAACAGCATGACCTGACCCACATGGACAGGTGCAAGAACAAAGGAAGTGGGCACCAAGAAGTTTCTAACAACCAACCATACCCCTTCCCTTTTTAGTATAATCTGGAGAAAATGACTCTTTGGGACCCTAGCCCACCATCTTCTCAGTCTTCTGGCTTTTGAATAAAGCTACTAATTCTTGCCTCAACAACCTGTCTCTTGATTTACTGGCCTGTCAGGCAGTGAGCAATATGAGCCTGGAAAGGGTAGGCTCCTGGTATGTTCAACTCTTAGAGGCTGTGCTGCAGGATCTTCCACTTATTTCTCTACTTTCGAGTTCTTTAAAGTCTCCAAAAACCAATCTCCATTACCTTGTCCAAGATATACTGGCTGGTCCCTTGGGTTCTACTGTCACTGTACCTGCTCAAGCGCTGTGGTGGGTCTACCTCTGCCTTGCTGTATTGAACACAGAGCTTTCCCACTCCTACCCAAGATCTCTTCCTACATCATCTATCATCATCCTATCTTCTTTTTCAAAAGAATAGTTTCTTTTTCTCTCGAGACAGAGAAGTCAGCCTATTAATCTGGGCATGAGTAATAACAGAAGTCCTATGAAGAATGGATCTTCTATTCTTCACTCCTTTAAATGTTCCATGTCAGCCCTCTGATTTATTCATAAGTGACAGGGAACTTAACCAACTCACTATAGGGTACAGAGAACCTCCGACAGACAGTTACTTCATGCCCATCAAGAAGCCTAAATTCCATAGCAAAATTTGAGCCTCCAGGTCATTGATCCTGGTGTCATAGCACTTGGTTTTCTTCTTTCTGTTGCATATTGTTATGCTGACCCACCATATCCAACAACTAATACAACTACCATTTGGAGTTTAGTGCTTAAGTTAGAAGTATATACTTAAGGAAACTAGTCCCTTTTGTTCCCATGTCATACACCACAAACCAGAGGTTGGGGAGCCAGGGGCTCTACTTAAACTTTGATGTTTTTATCTAGAACCTTCTTTGATTCAAGATAGCTACAGAGTCCCATAAACAGTTTTTACACCTCTAATGCTGTTCTGGAACTGTGCTTTTTCTCAATTACAACTTCATGTAAATCAACTGTAGTAGCAGTGTTAGTCACTCAGCTGTGTTCAACTCTTTGTGATCCCATGAACTGTAGCCTGCCAGGCCCCTCTGCCCATGGAATTCTTAAGGCAAGAATGCTGGAGTGGGTAGCTATTCTCTTCACCAGGGGATCTTTTCAACCCAGGGGTTGAACTTGGGTCTCCTGCACTGTAGGTAGATTCTTTACCATCTGAGCCACCAGGGAAGTTCCTATACTTCAGCAAAAAATAAACAAATTAACCTTCTTCCCTTCCCCCAAATTCCATGTTCCATGCATAGCTCCCAGACACAGAGGAGCCAAGACGTGCTTCTCACAGCTCCTGGGGCCTTCACTTGTTTCTCCTAGGGCTCCTTCAGAATCTCAAGTACGCCCATTTTATCTAATCACACCAGCACCTCCAAAAATCTTTAAAGCCTAAATCCCTCTTTCCCAACTAATGAAATATAACTTTGCTTTAGAAAAAAAAAAAAAAAGACTATGAAATTTATTCCGTTGAGATAAATCTGAAGGAAAACTGCCTTACTTTCCCCAGCCAAATGTAACTGCTAATGTGCCCTCCTGAAAAACAATACTGAAAATTGCTGCTCCTCCCTTCATGGTAAAGGGTGAAGTCAGGTGTAATAAACCTTACTCTGAGTTTCAGAATAACACACACTTACCAGGTATATACTAGGGTTTTGAAACACCAGTATAAAATGGTTTCTTAATCTCACAGACTTACATGAGTGATCCTCTGAAAGCGACCCTCTGAAGACTGGTCTAGAAAAGGTCATGGCATTATAGTTCTATTCAGTGTCTCTCACCATTTGCACAGCCCGTGTACCATGTATATTGTCACCCTACTTATTTAACTTATATGCAGAGTACATCATGCAAAAGGCGGGGCTGGATGAAGCACAAGCTGGAATCAAGACTGCCAGGAGAAAAATCAATAACTTCAGATATGCAGATGACATCACCCTCATGGCAGAAAGTGAAGAGGAACTAAAGAGCCTCTTGATGAAGGTGAAAGAGGGGAGTGAAAAAGCTGGTTTAAAACTCAACATTCAAAAATTAAGATCACAGTATTCAGTCTCATCACTTCATGGCAAATAGATGGGGAAACAATGGAAACAGTGACAGACTTTATTTTCTTGAGTTCCAAAATCACTGCAGATGGTGACTGCAGCCATGAAATTAAAAGACGCTCACTCCTTGGAAGAAAAGCTATGACCAATCTAGATAGCATATTAAAAAGCAGAGACATTACTTAGCCAACAAAGGTCTGTCTAGTAAAAGCTATGGATTTTCCAGTAGTCATATATGGATGCAACATTTGGACCATAAAGAAGGGTGAGCGCTGAAGAACTGATGCTTTCAAACTGTGATGTTGGAGAAGACTCTTGAGAGTCCCTTGGACAGCAAGGAAAATCAAACCAGCCAACCCTAAAGGAAATCAACCCTGAATATTCATTGGAAGGCCTGATGTTGAAGCTCCAATACTTTGGTCACCTGATGCAAAGATCTGACTCATTGGAAAAGACCCTGATGCTGGGAAAGATTGAAGACAGGAGGAGAAGGGGATGACAGAGGATGAGATGGGTGGATGGCATCACTGACTCAATGGACATGAGTTTGAGCAACATCCGGGAGATGATGAAGGACAGGGAAGCCTGGCATGCTGCAGTCCATGGAGTGGCAAATAGTCGGACACAACTGCATGGCTGAATAACAACAACACCATGTTCCATTTTATGAAGAATGGCCATCCTTCTCTTTTTTGATTTTAATTCATAACCTCATCTCCATTCTCCACTTCTAGACTGGGCACATGAGAAGCTGCCTCCTTTTCCTCTTTCTTTTATCTACAGTTTCACGCTAGTACATGGCTAATATTTAGGAAAGTAGCCACATGTGCTCCTCAGTCTGCTGATGGCAAAGTCAGATTGGAAGATGTGCCCAATAAGCTCATCTATTCCTCACTGGTTTGTGGAAATCTGAACACATCATCTCAGATATGAGTTTAGTTATCTCGACTCCACAATCTTCTTTGAAAATTTTAGTCCATAATATATCAAGGATACAGGCTGATCTCTAATTTTAAAAATGTGATGTGATTGGAAACTACTGTCTAATACCATTTAGTACAACTCATTTAATGTAAGACTTGTGGTTTCACTGATCTTTTAAGAAATATCCTGAAACTTCTGGGTTATAATTCCAAGTGAATAGCCCAGATAGTTTTGTAAGATTTAATCTAACACTGCAGGGCCCTGAAAACATTGCCTTCAGGGCCAAGCTCAGCTTCCTAATGTCCCTAACTCTTCTGCAATTTTTTCAACATTAGAATGACTCCCCAGCACATGCAGTACTCCATTGTATATGTGTCTTTCTTACACTGGTTACAAAAACAGGTCCTTATGGCTAAGGGAAGTCCTCTGAATTTGCTTCAGAGTATCTTTCCCCTGCTCCCTCAAAAAAAAAAAAAAAAAAAAAAAAAAGAAAGAAAAAAAAAATCCATGAATGGATTTCCCACTCCATGGATGCTAATATTTCAACCTGACTCCACAACATCTTCTACACTGACCACTAAGACTTGAACTCTTCTAACCAATTCTTTTTTTTTTTTTGCCAATTCTTAGTAAGTAGTCTCTGCTTTTTCTGCTTCCACTCAATCTAATTGTAATAACAGGAAGACTCTGGAGGGCCCTGCTGCCTGCCATCTGCTGACAGAGCTTGGCTGTATTAGGCTTCCACCAATATTTGATTCATCTTTATTCATTTCTCTGTACAAGTTCCATGGTCCTTCTCTCTACTACCTTAAATAAAACTTTTTTTTCTAATTTCAAACACTGGGAGTCTTTTATCTCACTTTGCTGGACAGTGAACATATTGGAATGCATTCTCTAAAATCTTAAGGACTTTTTCACTTTTGCCAAACAGATGGTTGAGTAAACGGACCTCACAGTTGTTATAATTTATGTTTTCATGATTAGGCGTGAGAACAAGCATTACTTCATACATTTACTGCCCATGGTGTTTATTTTTCTCTAAATGATTATTCAGAGACTTTGCTGATATTTCTGTTTAGGTGTCATATTATTTCTCTTTTGATTGTGTATTTCAATTGTTGGCCAGAGTGTAGAAAAACTAGAGCAAACATACACTGATTGTTAAGAGTGAAACTGTCACAGGCAGTTTGGCTATATCTTCTAAAGTTAAAACGTGAGTGCACACTGTGAGCTGGCAATTCCATTCTACAGCCAGTTTAGGAGAAAAACCTCCCTCAGGTTTTTAAGGCAATATATAGAGAGTGTTTATTGCAATAATCTTTGGATAGCAAAGATTTGGAAATTAACTAATTGTCCCTATTCGGAAAGCATAGGAAATCATTTGCTCTACATATAAAGACAGAGAATTAACACCTAAAATAAATAAACAACAAGTAATTCATGAATATATTGTCCTTGTGAAAAACATCATAATGCTATACACAAAATTAAATCTCCCTTTTATTACCACTCCAAATCCCAGGTCCCTCTTGAGAGGCAACCGCTATTATCAACTCCCTATGTACCATGTTCATAGCCTTTTACCCGTCTTTCTACTTTTATTTATCTTTTCTTGTTGAATTTTAGCATTTTATATATTTTATATCCTGGAGAAGGTGATGGCTACCCACTCCAGTATTCTGGCCTAGAGAATTCCAAGGACTGTGCAGCCCATGGTGTCTCAAAGAGTCAGACATGACTGAGTGAATTTCACTTTCACATACTTGATATACTCTGATTTCTGCTACAAATAGACTACAAAATCTAGTCTGTTATTTATTATATCGTGCCATCGTAAAGAAGCTTCTAAATTTGACATCAGACTTATCAGCCTTTTTCTTCATGGCTTTTGGGCCTTGTCTCTAGAGTTATGTTGTAAAAATCATAGACACAGTCATATGTTTTCTACTATTACTTCTACAGCTTTTTTAACATAGGGTCCTTATTATATGTTGGATTTATTCTTGTGAATAGCTTGTAGCATAACCTTATTTCTTTCCTGACAGTTAACCGATTTCCTCAAAACTATTAAGTAATTTATATTTTCTACAGTGATTTGAGATGCCAATTTTACAATATAATATATCCTCAAATGTGCCTGGGATGGTTCCAATGTTTTATCTTACCTCTCTAATCCACTGAATTCATAGAAACCAAAAAAGATCACAAAATAAGCAGCAAAACATTAGAGTTCAAAATCCATTCATGTAGAAAACAATCTTAAATTTTTACTAGAATAATCTTTTATTCCATATTATTCATAGTAGTTCGACTTTGCTGACTGAACTGCAAGTGATACAATAGTTTTAATTGTGTCATGCTTCTTCTGATTAGCCTATTGTATGTTGAACTCTATCATGAGAGATATAAGGGACCAATGAAACTGTGTAGCACATATTAAAGAGAGCAGTAATATAAAGTAGACCAATTAAGGAGAGGTGTCTGTTTCTCTTACACTGATGAGAAAAATGAGGTATACAAAGGTAATGGGGTTCCCCAGTCATAGAGCAAGAAAGTGAGAGCATAAATTTCAATATAAGTTGTTAGACCAGAACTTATGTACTCAACCTAAGTATATGAGTTCAGATTATATGTACTTAACTATTTCCTAAAGTGACTTCCAACTGGAATAAGATTAAACATCCTTGAGTTCATAATAGTACTCTGTGTTCCTGCAATGTTTATTCCAAAAATGTTTGTTTACCTACATTTCCTTATTTATCCCTATAAGATCAAGCAATTTCTGAGTAACTACAATTTTAAATGTCACAGAATGCTGTTGCCAGGTAGTTAAATACAGCCAGAGAGCTTAGGAAAAACTGTTTTAAAATATAACAGAATGTGCATGCTAAGTCACTTCAGTCATGTCTGACTCTCTGTGATCCTATGGATTACAGGCTGCCACGCTCCTGAAAGAGTTAATTCTTCAGTAGGTTGATAAGAAGTCCGGGGTCCCCAAGGGGGAGAAAGGGGTCTAGGGATCTTGAGGAGGAGAAAGGTGTCCAGGGTTCTCAAGGAGGAGCAAAGGACAAATGTTTTTTTTTGTATATTCCTTCATCTTAGTCACATAAGATGTTCTTTTCTTTAAGCCCAGAGCTAATGGTTATACAACAAAACAACTCATTTTGCTTGAGGGTATGTTTTCCCTTAAGTTCTGTACTAATGATTATATAATAACAATGTATCTTGCTTAAGGACATGTTTCTTCTTCTTAACAGGAAACTCTGTCCCTGGGATTCTCCAGGCAAGAATACTGGAGTGGGTTGCCATGCCCTTCTCCAGGGGGATCTTCCCAACCCAAGGATCAAACCTGTGTCTATTCTGTCTTTTGCCTTAGCAGGCAGGTTCTTTACCACTAACACTACCTGGGAAGGCCCTATAACAGAATGAAAATGAATGAAGTTGCTCAGTCATATCTGACTCTTTGCGACCCCATGGACTGTAGACTACCAGGCTCCTCCACCCATGAGATTTTCCAGGCAAGAGTACCGAGTGGGTTGCCATTTCCTTCTCCAGAAGATCTTCCTGACCCAGGGATTGAACCCGGGTCTCCTGTATTGTAGGCAGATGCTTTACCGTCTGAGCCACCAGGGAAATCTTCTATAACAGAATAGTCCTCTCTTATTAATGCATGATTGAAAATGAAGAGGAATTAAAAAGCCTCTTGATGAAAGTGAAAGAGGAGAGTGAAAAAGTTGGCTTAAAGCTCAACATTCAGAAAACTAAGATCATGGCATCTGGTTCCATCACTTCATGGCAAATAGATGGGGAAACAGTAGAAACAGTGTCAGACTTTATTTTTTTGGGCTCCAAAATCACTGCAGATGGTGATTGCAGCCATGAAATTAAAAGACACTTACTCCTTGGAAGGAAAGTTATGACCAACCTAGATAGCACATTAAAAAGCAGAGACATTACTTTGCCAACAAAGGTCCATCTAGTCAAGGCTATGGTTTTTCCAGTGCTCATGTATGGATGTGAGAGTTGGACTGTGAAGGAAGCTGAGTGCCGAAAAATTGATGCTTTTGAACTGTGGTGTTGGAGAAGACTCTTGAGAGTCCCTTGGACTGCAAGGAGAGATCCAACCAGTCCATCCTGAAGGAGATCAGTCCTGGGTGTTCATTGGAAGGACTGATGTTGAAGCTGAAACTCCAATACTTCAGCTACCTCATGCGAAGAGTTGACTCATTGGAAAAAACCCTGATGCTGGGAGGGATTGGGGGCAGGAGGAGAAGGGGATGATAGAGGATGAGATGGCTGGATGGCATCACTGACTCGATGGACATGAGTTTGAGTAAACTCCGGGAGTTGGTGATGGACAGGGAGGCCTGGAGTGCTGCGATTCATGGGGTCACAAGGAGTCGGACACGACTGAGTGACTGAACTGAACTGATGCACCAAAAATTATTTTAAGACTAAGATAAAAATATAAAAATAATAATTATTATATTTCTAACATCGAGTAGATTTTCCACTTAGAGTGATAACAAAATCACAAATAATAATTTTATTATTATTCATTTAAATAATAATTAGTTTTTATTTATTTAGTTAGTTATCAGCACATACCTAACACCTATGGAATAATAACCTTGCCCTTTGACAACTGAGATAGTGGCACTATTAGATAATGTGTGTAAAGTATTTAGCACAGTACCTATCACATCCCTGTCAATCATGATATAGTAGCTGTGATTGCGATAAATCAAGTTATAAATCAACTCAAAAAGATAAGCAGTGAAAGCATACCAAATGCTGTTTTTAAAAATGAAAATTGGAATAGAAGACTATAAAGTTAGAATTCAAAGACCTTTGTTTTTGTACAAGCAATTTTAAATTGACATATAACATCATTTTAGTTTAAGGTATACAACAGAATGATTTGATATTTGTATATATTATGAAATGATCACCACAAGAACTCTAGTTAATACCTATTACCGCATATAGTTACAGATTTTTTTCTTGTGATGAGAACTTCTGGGATCTACTATCTGAGCAAATAAAACACAAGGTATTATTAACTATAGTCACCGTGCTATAGTTGACTATGGTCAATACCATTTACTGAAGGGACTGTTCCTTCCTCACTGTATATTCTTGGTTCATTTTTCATAAATTGAAAGTGAAGGTGTTAGTCGCTCAGTCTGTGAATCCATGGACTGTAGCCTGCCAGGCTCCTCTTTCCCTGGAATTTTCCAGGCAAGAAAACTAGAGTGGGTACCATGTCCTTCTCCATTTTCATAAATTAATTGATCATAAATGTGTGGGTATAAGTTCTAGGTACATATCCTGCTCCAAACACACTCCTGCCCCTGGCTTCTGGCAACCATCAGTCTGCTTTCTGTATATATGAATTTGTTTTGTTATTTTCAGATTACTCATGTAAGTGAGGTCATACAGTATTTGTATTTCTCTTATTTCACCTAGCATAATACATTCTATGTCAATCCATACTGTCACAAATAGCAATATTTCATTTTTAATGGCTGAATAATATTCCACTGTATGTATATGTTTATATACATATAAATACACACACACACACATACTCATCTTTATCCATTTGTCAATACACATTTAGGTTGTTTCCATGTCTTGACTATCATAAATAATGTTGCAATGAACATGGAGATACATATTTTTTTTTGAATTAGTGCTTTTGTTTTCTTTGAATAAATATCCAGAAGTAGAAATGCTGGATCACAATCATTTTTAATTTTTTTAGTAACTGCTAAACTATTTCCCATAGTGGCTGCATGAATTTACATCCCTACCAATAGTATACCACTGTTCCCTTTTCTCTACATCCTCACCAATACTTGTTATTTCTTTTATTATTATTATAGTCATTCTAACAGGTGTGAGGTTGTATCTCACTTTGGTGTTGACTTGCATTTTCTTGATGATTAGTGATATTGAGCATCTTTTCACATGCCTGTTGGCCATCTACATGTCTTCTTTGGGAAAATGTCTATTCAGATCCTCTACTCATGTTTCAGTCACACCGTTCTTTCCTCCTGCTATTGAGTTGTAGAAGTTCTTTATATATTTTGGATAATTTGTAAATATTTTCTCCCAATCAGTAAGTTGCCCTTTTGTTCTGTAGATGGTTTCCTTTGCTATGCAGAAGCTTTTTAGTCTGATGTACTCCCATTTAGTTTTGCTTCTGTTATCTTTTAATTTGGTGTTAATTCCAAAAGATCACTGTCAAAAAGCTTATTGCTTTTTGACACAAAGTTTATTGCTTATGTCTTCTTCTAGGAGTTCTATGGTTTCAGATCTTATATTCAAGTCTTTAATCTATTTTCAGTTGATATCTGTATAGGGTTTAAGATAATAGTTTAGTTTAATTCTTTTGAATGTGGCTGTCTAGTTTTCCCAACACCATCTACTGATGACACTGTCCTCTCCTCATTGTATATTTCTGATTCATTTTTTAAATTAATTGACCACATATGTGTGGGTTTATTTCTGGGTTCTATAGTCTGTTTCATTGATCTATACTTCTACTGTATTAGCCTTTCTTAAATCACTCTTAAATGTTCTCAAGATTCTAGAACATCTATAGCAAAGAACAACATCAGTAGTATATACAATTAAATTCTATGTAATCTGATAGTAAAAAAAGATATAAATGTCACTCAACTGTAAACTCCTAAAGGACAAAAGAATGTAGCTGAAAAAGTTCAGAAGAAATACAATTTTAGTATCAGATTGTTGTAATCTTTGTTTTTTTAACCTTTTTATTATAGAGAGAATTATGCACTAGTGGTAAAGAACTCACCTGCCAATGCAGGAAACTTAAGAGATGAGGGTTCAATCCCTGGGTTTGGAAGATCCCCTGGAGGAGGAAATGGCAACCCACTCCCATGTTCTTGCATGGAGAATCTCCATAGACAGAGGAGCCTTGAGAGCTACAGTCCATAGGTTCGCAAAGAGTCAAAAATGACTAAAGTGTCTTAGCATGCATGCATAGAAACATTTAAAATATAATCAGTATGATCAAGTTTAATGTGGCTCTGGAAGAAATGAAGGATTTTCATAACATCAAGAAACCATATTATTTATAACCATTCAGAATTACCCTACAATAGCCTGAGGGTAGGCAATGATGACTTTGCAGTTGTTTAGTTGCTAAATCATGTAGAACTGTTTTGCCACCTCATGGACTGCAGACCACCAGGCTCCTCTGTTCATGGGATTTCCCAGGCAAGAATAGTGGAATGGGCTGCCATTTCCTTCTCCAGGGGATCTTTCTGATCCAGGGATCAAACCCATGTCTCCTGCATTGGTAGGTGGATTCTTTACTACTGAGCCACCAGGGAAGCCCCATGATGACTTAATAGTGGAGAAAACTAAAGGATCATATGGCAAATTGCTTTATGTACAGCTCTTGAGTACAACAATGAACTGAACATGAAGAGTCATCAGAACTGTCTCACTAACATAAGAGAAAAATTTTGTAAAATAGGCAATAATGTCAAATAATTTGAAAATATGAAGAAAATTGGAACACTGTGGGTTGTAGGAGCAACCAATACCTTCTCAACCATGCCAATGATGTTTTATATAAAAATTCTGTTAGTTTTCATGAAGAGATAAATATTAATACTTTCATTTTATTAACAGAGTGCTCGAAAGCTCAAATGACTGACTTAAGATCATGAAATGAGTCAGAAATAAAAATAAAAAAAATAAAAAATAAAAAAAAAGAAATAGAAATAGATACTGTCTTCTCAGTGCTATTCCTTAAGTGAAAAAACAAAAATGCCATCTTGAGTCAATTAAAACTAGAAAGCTATAATGAAATGAAAGAAATGATCAAGGAACATGATTTCAAAAAAGAGAAAAGATTCATTTTATAGCATATGTAGACTTATTTTCTGGTATTTTAACTTATAGGGATATGGCCTTAATGTAGGTTTGAAAGCTTTTCTGAAAGCTGCAGCAACAATTTCCCACCTAGGTGAGTAATCATGCCAGGGGGCCACTATTCATCTCAGTCATTTTTTTCTGCAATAAATGGACATGAAAGAACCAAATGAACATTAATACAAAGCTTGTGATATTCAGCAATCTCTCCAGGGTCTTATAGATGGATTGAAATTAAGCACTATTCAGATGAATTTCATGCTTTAATCAATACAAAATAATTAAATTGCAAAAAACCCTCTAAGAAGCCAACAGGCCATTGTGAAGAAATCTTTTAACATTTGGGGGAAATATTTTGATAGTGGAGACAGGAATTAACCACAGGGTAAGTTATTTCTGAGTACTACAGGAGACTCTTTCAGAGAGCCAGGTGAGTTCATCCTGCCTCAGAAGCACGCACTAAATCTCTTCTGTCGTGTCTGACTCTGTGACCCCATGAACTGTAGTCCGCCAGGCTCCTCTGCCCATGGGATTCTCCAGGCAAGAATACTGGAGTGGGTTGACATTTCTTCCTCCAGAGGATCTTTCCAACCCAAGTGTTGAACCCCTGTCTCCTGCACTGGAAAGTGAGTTTTTCACTACTGGCGCCACCTGGAACCCCAGAAGCATAGATGGGAGCAAGCGCTTTATCCTAGACGGCGGCAGCAGTCCTAGGTGGAGCACTGCACAGTCGGAGCAAGAACTGACAGAGACAGAAGCAAGCTGAGGTGCGGACATAAACTCAATAAAGATTCTGTGCTCAAATACCAAACTCTGAGAGATGACTGGTATGAGGCAGAGAGAGTCTTTCAAAGATCATGTTAGCCCTGATGAGAGGGACCAACTGTGATGCACACAAAATTAGAGTGCATCTTGGATCAGAGCAATGCCAGCACTACTGGATTTGTGCAAATCCACTACCCTTCTAACTATATCTGACGAACAGAGAGGTTCAGAGAAGAGAAAACAAAACCAAATGAGCCAGGGCTTCTCTCCTGAGAATCCAGAGTTGAAACAGAAAGATATGGGGCCCCATGGGGACATGTGCTGAGTCAAAACAGCAGTAGCACTCTAAAAGAAGCTCCACCAGGACCACTTACTGAGATCTGGGACCCTACTCACATTCCTGTCTCCCAAGAAGCATGATTGCTTGCCTTTTTTAGATTGTGCGTAGCTCCCTCCAATAAATCCATTTTCTCCTTGAGATATTGAGCATCATTTTCTCTCTGTTAGCTGAAATAAAATAAACTTTACCTAATATATCTATCCACTGTAAAATGTCACAGAATGATGTGAGATGTGAATGACGGTGAGCCACATAAAAGGAATGAACAAATGATGCTAAGCAAAATGTTCCCCATCTAACAACAAAGTACCAAACATAGATAGAAAACAGACTTGGTCTTACCCACTCCTAATAAGGAGATATTTAGTAATGGGCTGACAGAAATCTAGAATATATAACTATTTATGGTCTTTTTATATGTGCATTTAAATTAACAGTCTATTTTACATACATTATTCCATGGTGTGTGTCTAGTTCTCCTTGAAGGATTAACCAAATGAATCCTTCAATGTCTAGAAAGTTCAGACCTTACGAAATGATGCCAAAGAAGACTTACTACTGTCAGGAATTTCTAGAGTTATAAAGATAGTATATATGTACAGTAAATCAGGTAAGCTCTAATAATAAAAGATCATGGTGGGGGTTGGGGGGAGACAAATTGAGATGAGTTGTGCCTTTATTTTGAAGCAACCTGGACGAATGATGCTTATCTTCAAAAAAAAGTGATATGGAGGACCTAAGACAGCAGTGATTTAGTTGATATATATTTGCAAGGTAGTTCTCTTGGACATGTGCACTACTTCAGTGTATATTACACTAGCAAAACAAACAGGGTGACTAAGTTTCAAAAGTGAGTTACAAGGATATCAAACATTCTGTGCAATTGTGCTTTCCCATAACTTTTAGGGGAAAGCCGACTGTTTCATTGCACTGCTTGGGATGAAAGTATAGTCAGATTCTTGGAATTCACTGAAAGAATAGTATCAGCACCATGAAAACTGGAACTCCACAAGATTCATATTAAAGAAATTTCTGGGTTTATTCTTTTTATTAGATCTTTCCTGTATTTGTTTTCAAGTAACCTTTTCAATATAACTGCTAGTGAAATATAAGAGGCCTGCCTAGCTCTTTATGGTTTATATTCTGTAACCTAACTAAAAGTAATTGTCTTGAGTCCTAATTTCATTTAACACATTCTGAACTACTGACACTGCTGAAGTGTACTTATTGTTCATTTGGTGAAAACTGTGTCTTATTGTGATAAAGATTTAATGCATAATGGTTTTTAATGTCTTTGATAAAACAAGAAACAAAACATTTGTAACTGTTCAATTCTACCAAAATGGAGATATATTTTATATATTGCTCACATTTTACTTTTTGCAAAAATGAGGAATTAGAAAATGATTTTTACTTTTCTAATTGTTTAGTGCAATTAATAATATTTCATTTAAAATACCCTACATAATACTACAGAACACAACCAAAATATGTTTCTAAAAGTCCAGATGGTGTAACTATTCAAAAATAAATGGAGAAGTTAAAAACAAAGCCCCATCTATTCTTTCCTTCTGAAACTGCAATGTAAAAAAAGTTGAAACACAGATGGGGCATGAATGTGCACTTTTACACCCAAAGATAATTATTACTTATGACAGACAAACAAATTGGAAATTGAATAGTTCACATAATAATCATACTAAGATTTTTCAAATAAGTTTCTCATACATCATCTAACATTTGATAATTTAAAAAGCACCATGAATTACAGCAAGTAGTATTCTCAATTTAAAAGGAGAAATTTGAGGTTTAAATTGTTTAATATTCTTACCAAATACTGTTCATAGCTAGGATTCATACTTTAGTTTTCTGGTGCTAAATTCTAGCTTTTCCCCCTATAAAGTCATAACAAAATATATAACGTTACCACTACTCAAAACATTTTTTAGAACTATCCTCTTGAAATTTTCTTCAGAAACAATTTATGAGCTATGAAAGAAAGCTAACTCACTACAATACACCAAACATCTCTGGGACTTTTGTGAGTAGAACTATTTTTTCATTTCCAAAGAGTCTTGAGATGGGTAAATTATCAACGACAGAACAATTCCATGGTCACAGAGAAATTCAGCTCACTTTATTTTCATCCAGTCACCCAGTCACTAATTCAATGATTATTTATTATTTTGCCAACTCTGTACAAAATACTGCATATAGAGGTGATAATTAGTAGTGGAGAGACAAAAATTATTTGACTTTACAATTAGTGCAATGGCAGATAGGAACAAAAAATCAATTAAAATAAAATGTGATAAGTAATCTGATAGAAATAACACTGTTTCTAGCAGATAATATTGGAAGTGCTTTTAAATATGGAAAGAATAAATGTGCCATCAGCCCAGTCATACAAACTACAACAAGAGAGTAGAGTGTCTAAGCACATAGACCTTGAAGTTACACTTTAACACCTTGATTCTTAGCTGGGTGACTTTGCAATTTGGGGAAGCTGGTTAAGTTTATAAAGTCTCAGAGTCTTCTTATAAAAAAGGGGCTACCTCAAAAGAGTAACGAGGGAAAGAATGTCCTGAGAGGAGATCAGTGCATTCAGTGGATTCCAAAAATTCCCTCTGTGGGGAAGTAAGGAATACCCAGAGCACAGAGCTGCCTGGTCCTCCAGTTATCCTAGAGTGTCATCTCTTAGCCAACAACAGTGATCTCGCTTTCTGTTCTCTCTCACAAGGAGATAATGCAAAGCAATACAGAGGAATGAGGAAAAGGAAAAAAAAGGAAAATAGAAATTTGCTTGTATATTTTGGAAATTTGTCAATTGCTGAGCTCTAAAGGATGCAAGAGATTGGAGGAGAAAGTAAAATTTAGGGAACTCTGCTGTGTTTAACTAGCAGTATCTATTAATATTCATTTTTGAGAGATCTAAGTAAAGGTTAGGTCTTGTGTTTAATTATATCTGTTGACTGAATTATGCTTTCTTGAAGCTTTCACTGTGTATAATCTGAACCACTTGGGTCTCAGGATTTATTTGGATTTCATGAGTTGGTGTCACATAGGTTGATGTTATAAAATGCTTATTATTGCCTCACACATGGTAAGCACTCAAAACTAATGTCATTGTCATTATTCATGATGTACAGTTTATAAACTCTTATTTTTATTATTTAAATGACTAATCTAAATCTGAATTTAATTTAAGGAAACCTATAAAAAGATGCACAGAAACAGAAGGCCAAACCCAATAATACTGAATACATTTAAGAGAAACGGAGGTCAGAAGAGATTGACTGCACAGGTACTAAGCTGTGCTACAATAGGCGAATGAAAACAAAGGTCTTTTCTTTCTTCAGCTATGGTGAAAGAAAAATTCAGTGCAAAATGGGTCCAATCATCTAGTAAAGCAGAATAAATATTTAGGAGGATGAAATTTAAACCAGGTGTTTACCTGGATTAGAGTGCTGAAAGTAATCAGTTACAAGGCTCTTTGTATCAGAAGGACTGAACAACATGATGCAGAATATCCTTGACAAAGTTCTACTGTAAAGTGCAGACAGCTCACATATGGCTGTTTATTATCTCTCCTTTTGAAAGCTGAGAGCATAATAGGTTTCTGCAAAGGAAATTCTACTGAAATGTAACTTTTTGATGATTTACATTATCACTAAGATACAGCTTGGAAATAATTTGGCCATTGAGCCTAAACCAGACCACTGAATCAGAGTCTGGGGTGAGGCCCAGGATTACATATTTTTTAAGTTCCCAAAGTGACTCTAGCAATCATTGAGACTTGAGACTCAATATCATTCAGACTGCTAGTTGCTCCCCCCAGATCCATTCCCTGCTTTACTCTGGTAGGAATAGAACCCTTGATTTCTACGGCCTGCTGGATACCCAGAATAAGAACCAAACTTCCCAGCCTCTTCTGTTGGGTACTGCCATGTTTTACGCAATAGACTGTAATAGTGACTGACCCCTGCTAGACTTGTCCTTAAAGCAGAGGCCATACCACGTATCTTTCCCTCATCCCGCTGCTTGACTGCTGGTATAAAACCAAAAACTCTGTCATTTACCAAGAGGATAGTGAACCACAAGCAGGGAAAGCTGAGAGAAATACTGGGCAGAGGGTGGTCTCTGGATGATCTCAAGAAGACAGTTGGTCATACCAGCCTTGGACTACCGCCTGCTATTACTATGAGAGAGAAATAAGCTTTTATCATGTTGAAGCCACTATTATTTGACTAGTCACAAATTAATAAAGACAGTTCTTAGAGTCATTTTCTAAAATAATAATATAAACTAAAATTGGAATCCTTGATCCTGCCTTTATAAGTTTATAAGCAAATTTTAAATCGTAACAGACTTGATTTTTAAGGAGACTCCTGGAATGTGAAAAGTAAGGTCACATTATTCTCTTCCGTCTGCCAGAGCAGGTAGTGGTCATTTTGTTTGAAATCTATGTATGTGTGTGTGCTTGGTCACTTGGTCCTGTCTGACTCTTTGTGATCCCATGGACTGTAGCCCACCAGGATCCATGGAATTCTCCAGGCAAGAATACCGGAGTGGGTTGCCATTTCCTTCTCCAGGGGATCTTCCCAACATAGGGATCGAACTCATGTTTCCTGCATTTCCTGTTTTAACAGGTGGATTCTTTATCACTGTGCCACCTGAGACTAAGCCTTAAAAAGGGGAATGTTAGGATTCATTCCCGACTTCCTCTTTTAAATACAGGAATATCTTTTATTGGAAGGTTATTACTGCCTATTTGAACTCTTGTGGTATATTTTTATGTGGTATTTTTTGTGAAAGTGTCTTAAAGGTTCAGATCAAGGACAAAATTAGGTGACTGTACCCCTGACTGTATCTACTGAATCAAACTGAGTCAAAAATCAAAATATAAGAAAAGTCAGGACTTCCCTGGTGGTTCAGTGGTTAAGAAGCCACCTGCCAATCCAGGGGACACAGGTTCAATCCCTGGTCCAGGAAGATTCCACATGCGGAGAGAGTGGGGGCAACTAAGCCCATACAGAACAGTTACCAAAGCCTGTGCACCCTAGAGCCCATGCTCCAGAACAAGAGAAGCCAACACAATGAGAAGCTTGAGTACCACACCTAGAGAGTAGCCCAGGCTCGCAGCAACCAGAGAAAGACTGTGCAGCAAACAAAGACCCAGTGCAACCAAAAGTAAATATATAAATAAAGTCAAGAGATACTCCAAATCATATTTGAGTAGTGTGCTAATCAATACAAAGCAGATTAAAACTTAAAATCACCCAGTCCATCTCTCTTTCCCTCTTCCACAACTTTTCTCTCTCTACACTAGAATAAGCACCATTCCAACAATATATACAGAAGAAAGACAATACTTGTGGAAGGTGTACAAAAAGAAAATCCTTTCTCATCAGCCTAAGAGATTTCTTGACTCTCTTTTTGACTACTTTCCACAGAACATAAAGCAGTTGGATGGAGAACATAGTGCTTCAAAACATGGCCATTCCATTTCCAAGTGGTAACTTAAGTTAGTTTCATGTGGAGGGAGAGAAATTGGGGTTATTATTCAAAATTCTTTAAGTGTTGAGAAATTTGATATGCTTGCTATTTTCTAGTACTTCTATGGAAAAAGAGATATCCCAAACTAGGAATTAAAACATTTTATGAATTGCTTTCTTATGAATTTACAAGCACATAACATCAGGCAGAAAAAATGTACATGTGATTTATATTACACATCTGATGAAACCATAGTCAATAACCCATTCAAGGGTCTTTTCTTTTTCTTTTATACCAAAATTCTAACTTTATGAATTTCCCAAAATTCATTTAACTGTTTTGGTTTAAATTTTTCAGCAGTCCAAGGCTCTTTGGAATTTAGAAACTAAAGAATCTAGAATAACAATGGCTATTAAATTTTTTTAAGTATTTAAAATACTTAAATAGCTATTTAAAATACTTAAATAGCTAACAAATCAAGAGGTAAGAGAGGAGGGGAAATGGAAAAGAGAGTCCAGTTCCAGGGAATCTGCTACGTAAGTTCCCTACATCCAAAATAAGGACAGAAATAGGAAATGTGTTTGACTCTTAAGTTTCAGAAAATGTGGACACAGATTTACTGTAATTCATTTAATTTTTAGTCAACTGGACAAGTGAAATGATGGTTTTCTGATTCAATCATAGTTTGAAAAATCATTAAAAATAATTTATCACTAATCCCACCACAGGGAGAATTTATTCTTTATTAACACCATTAATACCTTGGGCATTGGCAGCTTGCACTGTGCAAAAACAGGTTTGCAAACAGAACACCTGTACAGTTGAACTCACGGTGACTGGGAATGACTGGGGTTCACACATGCTTGACTTTAACAATTCACATCGCACAGCAACTGTCTGGCTGATTTTTGATCTACTTCTCTAAAATTTATTAGCTATTTCTGATTAATTTTCCATTTCTATTTTCTCCAAGTGTCCAGCTTCAGCATTTTTAGGCTTGAGGCTGAGAACTAACTATTTGTTGTGGCCTCTTACAAAAAGAGTAAATTAGTTCAGATGGTTTGACAACTGGAAGCAAATATAAGAAACACTTTGCTGTGCTGGGTCTGCAATGCCTAGAGGGTAGCTAAGTCAATTAGGCATTTTGTTAGTGAAGAGTGTTACTCAAGGCATGATCACATGCAGTGCTTGAAACTTTCATAGAGGATTCAGGCAAATGGGATTCTAGGTTGATCCTGCCACTTTTTCATTATTCATTGGGAAAAGCATTTAATCTCTGGGTGTAAGGCTTTCCATCTTGGAAAATAAATATTTACCAGCATAAATATTTCCTAAAGTTCTATTATAAAAACCTACAAAATAAAAGTACTTTACTAGTGACTGGAAAACGCAAGTTTATTAAATAGCTTGATTGACACTTTCTCAATCAAACCAATCTTAAAAGCACACACCGAAAGGTCCACTTGGATGTTCACATGCTGTGGTGTGGGCATCCTTTGCTATCTTCTCTATGGGGCATGAGTCTTCACTCTGACCTCCTTCCGTACTCTAATATCCACATGTTATTGGACTTAGGATCTTGAAAATTTCTTCCACAAAAGAAATATTTTGATAAATGTGCATAAATTTCATAAGATCAAAGCAGATTTGTAGCTTTCATAACAATAATATAAGATTTTTCACTGCGAAAGTAACTTTTATGAAAATTGTGAAAAATTGAAAAGTAGGAAGTGAGAACAGGTTTTTCATAATCTTAGGACCTAGAGATTTTATTTGTTACTTTTTATTGTTTACTCTCTCACAATCTGGTATATATAAAAATAAATTCAGTTGTGATCATCTGGCATTTTCAAAATGCTATAACACTGATCATTAAATGTCAGGTTATCTTATTGTAAGAACAATGTACATACATTGTATGTGGTTTAGAAAATAATAGGGAAATGTAAAGAAGAAAACAAAAACATCTAATTTCTTTAAAAAGACAATTGTCTGTACAGTGCTAGGGAAAGTTCTAGAAATGTGTGAACACAAACACAGTCAACCACTGGCCCCCTGAATTCCATGTACTGATTATAGTGGGGAGGAGGGAAATATCCTGACTAGAACTGCAGGCTCACAGGTGAGTCAGCTCAGCTACAAAGACCTATTAACCATGTGTTGTAGGACAGTAGCTTTGTTTATTTTTCAAAATCATGTCTCCCATTTGTACTTAGGTCCCATCTCCTTTAGTACAGCTGAGTATTAGCAATTATATTTAGTACCGGGCATTCTGCTGCAAAACAATAAAAACACAGAACACACAAAGTATACAGATGTTAAACAAACTGGCATATCTTCTAACCACTGTGTCCATATGCATATATTTTACAAGGTACATATTATACGCCACAGACTGGCCCAAGATAAGACATTGGGACGGAAACTTCTAGAAGAGTTGCAACTTTTGACCTCTGAACTAACACCTTTGCAGGTTCCAGGAAGATAATTTAAAGCCAGTTCCTTGACTCACAGATAATGTTTCTCCTCAGCAGTTATATCAACACCTATCTCAGCACTTCAGATGCCACTTTTTTCAGCAGTTCCATGACCACCCACACATCTGGTCCTTCCCAAGAAGGATGCAAGATCTCAGCATGTGGCTGCACTCATAGCAAGACATGCAGCAACACAGCACAGATACACAGGGATATCAGCAGGGAATAAAGATAAACTAGGCAGAATCTGGAGGTTTCTTAGGCTCTCCCTGAAGGGGCTACACACACCTCACTCTCTCTAAGCAGTGACATGCAGCTATTCATCTGTGGTGTTTCTGTACAAGGAAGCCTGTGTGAGACTCAGATCCCACTATTTTTAACTGGGGGCTGGTCCTGCATGTACTCACTGCCCAGCTACAGTTACTAAAATCCTAGGCTACCAGATGGAGAGCTAGTGTTTGCCATAAATTACACTGTTTGGGCAGACTGGTATAGTTGCCTCTTCAGCATTGGGAACACTCTAAAGCCAATGCTAGCCAGATGCCAGCTCCACCATTTACTAGCGGCACAGCTTGATCTTTTTTAGATTATTTTCTCAAATTTCATGGTGCAATATCATAAAGAATAATGTTGTGAGGTTGTAATTCTTATGATGCATTTATACCTGGCACACTGCACTGCTTGCAAGCTATTGTTATTAAAATAAATAAAATTATATTAATACTATTTTTCAGAAATCAATTATTTAATAGGAGATTTAAAGATATTGAGAGTAGTATGCAAGCTTCTTGGTAACAAAAATAGGCATTATGTAGATTTATGCAATTCCGTATGTCTGCAGTAGTTTTTCTTGGGGGGGGGTATTTTTATTTAATAAAGCAATTCCAACTATTTGAAGGGTATAGGCATTAGGAGCAAGTGTTTAAAAAAAGAACAACATAAGTTATTGATTTAAATAATCCTCAGACTTCTAGGGCTTCCCTTGTGGCTCAGCTGGTAGAGAATCAGACTTTCTAAGAGATTTCATTTGAATTGTAGTACCAAGTTTTGTTTTTCTTAGTACTGAGAAAGGAATAGCAGAAGAAAACTGCGTTGAGAAGTACTGCAAGGCCAGACTGCACCCCTGTACTCACTGGTGTTACTCCTGAGGAAATACGCCTTTCTTTACTTCCTGAGCGCTTTAAAGCATCAGCCTGCTGCTGCTGCTGCTCAGTCGGTCGGTCCCGTCCGACTCTCTCTGACTCCGTGGACTGCAGCACTCAGGCTTCCCTGTCCTGTCCTTCCCTGCATTCTCAACTCAGCTGTCTTCTGCTTTTCCTTTCTTACTATTAAGAAAAATAAAACTTCGTACTACAACTCAAATGAAATCAATAACTGTGTTCTTTTTTTTTTTTTTTTTTAACAACAGCAACAAAAATGTGTCAGCTACTGCATTAAATGCTAAAGTCTGTATTTCACTGGTGGACTAGGTATCACTATCCCAATTGTACAGATGAGGAAACTGTGACCCAGAGAATCTAAGTAATATGCTCAAGGTAACCCTAGAAAGTGCAGGTCTAGGGATTCAAACTTGGGAATGTCCAACTCAGAGCCAGAGCTCTTTCCCACTTCGTTGTTCTGTTTCTCTGGGCCTAAGTGAACTTTGATTGTCCGAAACTGTTCACGCTAATCATTCTTTCACATTGCCTCTACCTCACTCTAATAATTCAAACTGCGGGGTACGGAGCAAAGCGGAGTCACATTAGCTCAGGATTTAGGAATCACTTAGAGATCCTCAAATAATTTCCCATGGATGAGTTTTTTAAAATGCCATGCTTTAGCTAATGCCATAGAAAGATTTTATTAGAGGTAATCTATTAGGGCTTCCCTAGTGGCTCAGACAGTAAAGAATCCACTTGCAATGTGGGAGACCTGGGTTTGATCCCAGGGTTGGGAAGATCCCCTGGAGGAGGGCATGGCAACCCACTCCAGTATTCTTGCCTGGAGAATCCCACGGTCAAAGGAGCCTGGCAGGCTACAGTCCACTGGGTCGCAATGAGTTGGACACGACTGAGCGACTAAGCACAGCACAGAACAGCAATCTATCAGGAAGTAAATGTTTTCAACAAAGGGAGTATAAGACAATAATGCACCTGAAAAACCAGTGAGACCATTTTATCCATACTTCCTTTCTCCAGAGTGGTACATTCTTTGCACTGTTTTTTTCAAAATACTTGGCTTGATGCTATATTCAAGGTACACAGAACACATACACACTCACAGTCAAAAAAGAAAGAATGCAGGAAATTCAAAGTAGCATGGTCCAAAGCCCCAGGAAACTTCATTAATAAGCCAATGCATTCCATGAACAGATTGCTTGTTCGAAACAGGGGGAAAATACAGAAGATCTAAAATCTCTGGAGATCAGTGCTTTCATTTTAAGGGCACTTGTGTAATGTAGAGAAACATCACTCTGTGTAAAATATTAAAAAGAGAAAATCAGGATTAGAGTGTAGAACAGCAGTAGCTAGAGAATCTACCTTCCAAAATTAAAAATAGGAGCATAAAACATGTACAGAAGTTGCAGCCTCATAAAACTGCAACAATATAGCTGTGATCTCAAGAAGCAGCAACAATTTCTGACTTGAGAGAAATACTGACCTCTTTCTCTAGCTCTATACTCCATGGGAGCTCACAGGAACTAAGCCATGTAAAATGTTTCAGAAGTTACAGGTTCCAAATTGAAGCCATATCCATAGGTGGATCCTGCCTGGTTTGGAATAATATTTAAAAGTAATTGTGTGCTATCAATGTCACACCACAGAAAAAATTCTGAGGGAAAACTTCTAACATGATCCATCCCAACCCCACTGTGGTGCTCACTTTGAATTCCCCCTCAGCCTGTCACCAAAGAGTAGTTGTTTCTAACTAGTGTGAAAGTACAGGCCTCAAGCAGAAATTCCAACCTACTTAGATCAAGAAGAGGAAAAACAGATACAGATAAAAGTAGAAATATAAGCACAGATGTAGCCACCTGCTTCTCCATTACAACTTAAGATGAAGGACACTCTCCCCGTAAAGTACTATTCTAGTTAAAAAAATTATAGTTCAACACTGGAGTTTTCTTTAGCAAAATCCTGTACATTACTCAAATAAATATGAGAAAAAATCAACTAAAGCCTTTTTTCAGAAGTTGGACAAATGGTCCATAGTCTGTTTACTGTTGAGAGAGCTGAATGGTGACACAGCATAAAACTCAATCAGTCAGGGCTAAGAAGGGTGGGGAATAGCTTTTGATACTACTTTGTTATAGTTTGTGTGTGCCTGTAGGTCATCAAAAGTAGACCACACTCACATTTATCATTTCTAAAGTAATTTTACTGGTGATTTAGCTCTTACACATATTTTTTTTTTTTCCCTTACAAAAGGATGGGGTTTTAACACGGCCATTTAAAATAGATAGGTATATTAGTCAGGTTCTCCATAGAAACACCATCAGCAGGGTGTGGACAGATAGATAGACAGATAGATTGATTTACGTTAAGGAAACGGCTAATGTGATTGTGTATGTACAAGTCCTAAATGTGCAGTGTAGGCTGGCTGGAGCCCCAGAGACCTTGCACAACATTTGGTCTTGTCCAAAATGTCCATAAGACATTTGGTCTATGCCATATGGATATGAACAAGAGCAAATATCAAGGACATTTTGGCAAAGGCCAAATATGTTATAGACATTTTGGACAGAGCAAATGTCTGCTAACCACCAGGGAGAGAATTCATTCCATTCTTTTTAAAATTAAGGTCTTCAACTGACTGAATGAGGCCCATCCACATTATGGAGGGTAATCTGCTTTTTTTTTTTTGTAATCTGCTTTATTTAAAGTTCATCATTTAAATGTTAATCACATTCAAAAAATACTTTCACAAAATCATACTGTTTGACCAAATAGCTGGGCACTATGGCTCAGACAAGTTGACATGTAAAAATAACCACTACAGTAGGATACTTAATAATACTGAATGCTCATTAAGCATTCATTAAAAATTTGTAAAATAGACATGAAAATATTTTGAATGATATGCTTATCTCTTTTTGAGATAAAAAATTACTACTGATAAATAACTATAAATTGAACTCAGCTCTGACAAATAACCATTGAAATCCACTGTACTTAATTTTAGGCTTTCCTAACATCAATTAATTTGACCTGCAACAAAAACAGAAAGCAAATTAAACTGAAATTATTAGAGAGTAATTCACACTTCAAAGGAAAAATGCAAGTATTTTATCTGGGGAAGAATATAAGGAAATAAAGGTTAATTGTGGCACTATTCATGTTGTCACTTTCACTAAAAATAAGGGCACAATGGCAATTTGAACACATAAACGGACACAAAACAGGGAGAGCTAAGCAGTAAGAGAGCCAAAGGTTCTGCCAGCATGTTGAAGGAAAAACTGCTGGGGAAGATCAGAAAACTGCAGAACAGAAATGAAGTCAAACTGGGAGTAATGAAAGGACTGTAAAGATCTTCAAGCTTAAAGAAGACACTTGAAAAGAGACGCATCCCATAGATTGCCTTAAGGGCATTTGGCCTCTGAAGCAAAAATGTGCTGAGGTTTAGGGCTGAGGAAACAATAAGTATGGAGTCAGAGTGCAGTCAATTGTGTATAAATTGGTGATGATGCATTTTCTGATCCTTTGCTCCTTAAGACCCATGTCTCAACTAGAACCATACGCCTTTTCTGGTGAAATCCAACTTGGGAACCACCATATCACCCAAATCTTCATTTCAAAATACTCAACTGAGATAAATTATCACTGGAGCTTAAATTAAACAGTCCAGTCTTGGTGAAAAATAAACTGTCAATTTTTCCTTGTATAGGAGGGATTTATGTAATTGTCCTTGAACATTAGACAGTTATGATCAATACAATGGACACTGGTCAGTGCTTCACTCAGATCTCCTGGGATCCCTCCTGCCGTTTCTGCACAACCTTCCTCAGGCTCTGCTGTGCTTTTTTTGCTTCCAAAGGCCTGGACACAGGACTGTCGGGCACAGCTGGGCAGAAGAAACAAAGAGCCAGAGCACCTGCAAGTTCCCATCTGCACCTCCCCACCTCCCTCCCCCAGCCAATGACTGGCAGGGCAGTATGGCAGCCAGTCTCTTAACCTCAGGTCAGGACAACCCTGACCTGCAGGAACTGGGTAATCCCTCCTCGGAACTTGACCTGAGTCTAGTCCCTGGTTTGACTTCTGCTCTGCTATGTCCTGCTGCCCCGCCTCCCCTACCCCACCACTGCCCTTACCAGTTTCTCCTGGGAACACTTGCCAGTAAATTACTTGTACAGACAATTTTTGTCTCAGTCTGTGAAGGAGAAATCTATGGTTTATATTCTTTTGGTTTTTATGGTTCTGTCCAAACAATACATGTAGAAAAGATCAAACAAACCCAAGACTTTGTTTTAATGGGTCCTTGATTCCATAATCAAAGTCATAAACAGTCAGTTAGAAGCATCTCAACTCCATAAAGCCATCAATGAAGTCATATATGTTATCGCCAGTGACCTGAGAGTTTTAAGATGGAAAGTAATATGATGTTCCAGGGAGACCATGGACTTCAGAGCCAAACAGACTTTAATACAACGCTGGCACAACGAATTTCTAGTCCCATAACCCATCAGAAATGTTATATTCTGAATCTATAAAATGGCATTACTGACTTTAAAGAGCTTTAGAAATTAAATGAATAAATGTTTAAAGCACCTGGTACATAGTAAATATAAATTATTACTGTGTTTTGCTTTTCTCAGGGAATGATTTTACCACAAGGAAATGACAGCTGATTGAAGCACCTATTTCCCTATATTGAAAGGCCCTGCAAAAGAGCTCTAATTAGCCTCTGTCATTAGACATCAGTTTACATTTGTGAGAGGGTAACATGGTAATTATGACTGTTTACCAGGAACCTTAAGTTTCTCTTGAACTATTGAGGCTTGTGTCATTGGTTCATTAATACATGTTTATTGAGTGGTTATAGCTCAAGCACTGGGATATGCAGACATAAAACAGACTGATTGTCAATATATAAGTAAACAAATAAGTAATTAAAATAATTAGAAATGGTTTAAATATCATGAAAAAAATAAACCAGGCATGGGATGAAGTAACTCAGTAAGGGAGGGGAGCAACACTAGATAGGACAGTCAGGAAATTCCTCTTTGAGGAAGGAATGTCTGACCTGGATCCAGCCTTGTGAAGATCCAGGAAAAACATTCCGGGCAGAGAGAACAGCAAGTCCTAAGGTGAGAGAGACCTTGGCACCAGTCAAACTACAGTGATCTGAATTCAGGAGAGCAAGGAGAAGATGAAGCCAGAGAAATGGCCAGGAATAAGATGATGCAGTTCCCCATGGCTGTGTTGAAGAATCTGATTCCATGGAGTGCAGAGATGGAAAGTTTTTCTGTCTTCAACCTTTGCTCCTGTATGTATTATATAAAGCCTCTATTCCTTTTCTTTAATGACATTTTGGGCAGAATTTATAGCTTTACAACCCATCTCAAGCATCAAACAAACCAGTCCAGTAGAATTAAGTGCAATCTAAAACGTAACCCTCAAATGTAGTTTAGTGGCTTGTTTCTCCCCTAGCAGAGGCTGATGGACACCTATAGCAGTTTCATTTGTCCACCTCCTCCCTCTTCCTCTTCTAGTCTTTCTTCCGCAAGGGTTCTGCAGTCTTGGGGAAGACAGGAGGCAAGGGGGCACTCTGACTTCACTGGTATCATTGCTGGACCTCCTCAACTGTGAATGCATCCTGATTACTGACATTCAAGAGCTCCCTCTCTCATGTGAGGAGTATACATGGATTATTTAGGAAGCCTCACAGAGGACAGCCAGTTCCTTGATGTAGACCATCTACCCAATGTGACCTCATCCAATCCACCTTCACTCGGTGATACATTCTGTAACCTCTGGCTTCTAGCACCATGGTTGAAACCTGGTTCCTCTTCAGGTATCTACCTGGTTCATGGAAGGATCATCAACCTTTATCTACTAAACTGTAAAAGTGTGACTTCCCAGTGTTTAATCCTCTTCCCTCTACTCTTGCTTTTTCCACATTTGTTTTCAAATAGATACATGGGGAGATTAATAGATCCACTTCATTAAGCAAAATCCAGCCTGTAATTCAGATGTGACTCACATCTTCTTCATATATTCCTTACTTCTGTGAGTGCATCTCTTAAAGTACCCACCCTCCTCACTTGACCTGAAGCAAAATAATCCCTGCCTTCTTTCAAGAGAAGAAAAGGAAAATCTACAGCACTCTCTCACAGGTTGCTAACACAGTTATTCTCTGGTCTAGACTTAGGGAGATTGATAAGGACATGCAAAGAGGTCTGACAGGTGTGGTAAAGAAACTGATGTTGCTTTTTCATATCAAGTTCTATGGGAATATGTCTAATGACCCGCTTTACAGTGGAGAACTACTTAGCAGTTCTTTCACTTTCAACACAATCTTTTGTACTGAATACAACACAAAGTGTTTTGCTTTGAGAACAGTGTGTATGATGTACCTATTAATAAATGCTTGATGACTATCTATGAAACTCATCATTGAAATTCAGATATAGTAAAGCATGACTGTGTTCATTTATTCATCAGAATGTATTTATTTATTCATTAGTGTAATTTTTCTTCACTGGAATTTCAGCACATTCCTACTCCTACTAATTGATGTTTTAATTATTCAGGGCCAACCAATAATTAACAATTATGATTTTTAATATATTGTCTAGGAAGAGATGGTCACACTTTCACTAAGCCTCTAATCCAGTCATCCTAAAATGTGTGTTTTCATCTTTCTTTCCCAATTCTGTTGCAAACAATCTCTTCTAATAAGTACAGACACCTGGGGAGGAACATGATGGGTTCTTTCTTTTTTCTAATTGAACTCACTTTTGTTTTATAATGAAGGAGAAAATTAGATAAGCTGGGTGCCTTAGTTTCATATTGTTTGAAGAAAGGAAATAGTAAAATTCAAAAAGCCCTTATTAATTAAACATAGCCAATGCATACAAGGTTACAATAAGAAAAAGAAAGAAAAAAAGATGAATGTCGATTTTGGGGGGAGAATCCTAAAAACAAAGAGACAGAGATGCCAAGAAGTTCTAGAACCACATTAAACCATTAACTGTCATGGTCAGCAATGACACATGATTAAACACAGTCATGAAGTCATAAACTGGCACACCATTCTGCGGCTCATGTGCCATGTATCACGTATGCAGTACACAAAACAAACCAGCTCTGAGAAATTTGAGGTTGCAATGATTCCTAAAGAGAGTAAAATTTAAATATGGCTTGCCGGACACTACTAGCCATAGGATATTGCTACCAAAGTGTCCATTCTAGAAGTCTATTTAGGCACAGATTTAAGTGGTAGAACATAGTGACCTAAGTTAAGACAACCAATCAGGGCGCTGCCTGCCTTTCCTCAAGTACGCAGGTACAGCAGATCAAGTGCATGAGTTAATACATCCCCTGATCTCAGGGGCTCACCCCTGCATGTGTAGTCTTTGATTTAATTAAAAGTGTGTGGTGATTAAAGCCTCTGAAAACACTGGGATGCAGTCACATAAGGGAAAATCATTTTATATCCGGAAAGTGGGTAAGATGGCACTTCTTATCAGGAGAGAAAAAACAGATGAAAACTTTTGAAATATAAGGCATATTAACCATTAATAGAATATCCCCTATGAAAAATAAATCTCTAAAACAAAACAAAAAAAGTGAAAATGTACATGAACCTTATTTTTATTGATTTGCTTAAAGTTTCTATTCCCTAGTCAAAGGAAAGAGAGGATTAACAGCAGAAGGCAAAGGACAGCTTCTTTGAGAAAACTGGATAGCCACATGCCAAAGAATGAAACTAGACCATTATCTTACACCACATTAAAAAACCAACTGAAAATGGATTAAAGACTTAAGTATAAGACTTGAAACCAAATAACTTCTAGGAAAAAACAGGCAGTAAGCTCAACACTGATGTTGGCAATAATTTTTTGTATTTGAATCTAAAAGCAAAGGCAACAAACGCAAAAATAAACGAGTGGAACTATGCCGAATTAAAAAGCTTCTGTACAGCCAGGAAAACCATTACATATGAAAAGGCAACCTGCAGAATGGAATAAAACATTGGCAGGTCATGTATCTGACCATGGGTTAGTATCTAAAATACACAAAGAAAACAACTGAATAGCAAAAACCCAAATAGCCCAGTTAAAAAAATGGCAGAGGATCGGAATAGATGTTTTTCCAAAGAAGATATACAAATGGTCCTTAGGTACATGAAAAGTTGTTCCACGTCACTAATAATCATGAAACTGCAAATAAAAATGACAATGAGATATCATCTCATACCATTTAAAATGAATATCATCAAAAAGACAAGAAATAACAAGCTCTGGGGAAGATGTGGAGAAAACAGAAGCCTCCTGCACTGTCAGCAGAGATGTAAATTGGTGCAGCCACTACGAAAAACAGTATGAAGGTTTCTCAAAAAATTAAAAATAGAACTATCATGTGATCCAGCAATTCCAATTTTGGGTATTTATCCAAAGAAAATGAAAACACTAATTCAAAAAGACATATGTATCCTTCTATGTTCACTGGAGCATTATTCCCAATACCCAAGATATGGAAACAACCTGTGTCCACTGATGGATGAATGGATAGAGAATATGCGGTATACAAACACAACAGATGATTACTCAGCCATAAAAGAGAATGAAATATTGCCACTTGTGATAACATGGATAGATATGCAGGGCATTATGCTAGATGAAATAACTGAGACAGAGAAAGACAGATACCATATGATCTCACTTATATGTAGAATTTAAAAACAGCAACAGTAGCAAAAAAACCCAAGCCCATGGGGAACAGAGAACAGACTGGTGAGGGGTCGGAGACAAGGTAGGGGCTAGAGATTGGAGAACTCTCCTGTGGGATATACGGGTCAAAAGGTACAAACTTCTATTAACAGTTATAAGATAATGATGTTATGGGAGTGCAGTACACAATTACAGTACTGATAATACTGTACTGCATATTTGAAAGTTGCTAAGAGAATAGACCTTAAAAGTCTTCAATACAAGAAAAAAAATTTTTTTAACTATCTATTGCGGTGATCACTTCACAATATATAAAAATATTGAATTATTTGTACACTAGAAACTAACATAGTATTTTACATCCATTATTTCTCAATAAAAATTCATCAAAACAAATATTTGTTAGAAAGGAAAAGAATAGAGGTAAGAACAAAATTACATATACCAGCCAAATTGTTTTAAAGCTTCTTTAGGAGCTAAATTTGGGAAATGTAAAAGGTCTGTAAATGTGTAAGTTTCTAGTATTGTAATCATATTAGGAATATAGCATTAATAATGTAAGAACCATTGTTCTGATGTTAATCTTTAAGTAAGAAAGCTCATCAACCAGTTTTCTGGGGTTATATAAAGAAAACGGCATGAGCTGTCATCACCTGCCTTCATTTTCCATTATTTCTTTTTTCTGACCTTAGCATATATCATCTCCACTGACTGAAATATTTTCCACTCCTCTTGGCCTAACTCCTTCTCAACCTCTAGGTGACAGCTTAAAAATCACAGCTTCTATAACATCTTTGTTGACATCCTGCATGCCGTTTATACATCTACTGCAGCTCAGCTTCAAACCCACTCTTCTATATTCTTTTACATAATGCTTGGGTTTGGGACTTTGCAAATTACATTTTTCAGAATCTTTTGCTAGCCAGTTCATATTAGATTCTGTCAGTAGGAAGCATTAGAGAGAGAGTGGAAAGCAGCAGGAATAGAGAAGGGTCTTCACTCTGTTTATTTGCTGCTCCTGTCTGTGTTGTCACAGCAGTGGCAATTCATCTCGGTAGCAGCAGTTGGCTCCAGACACCAACCGCTTTGAACACTCACAGAATCAACCTCAGACATACTAGCAGCAGCCAGATGGGCCTGTTCCTCAAAGGTCTGAAATTCAGGTCTATAGGGCTGCTCGTCTAAAATCCTAGCCTATGGTAACTCCCCCCATCCCACCCAGGCTCTGGGTTGGCACCTGTTTCCTCAAATTGTTTTATTTCAGTGACCTCCTTGCTATCATTTTGTTTGTCAATCCTTCTATACCTATGTATTCAACTCTAGTGTTAAACCCATGGTGTAGAAATTCCTAGTGTGATTTCTTTTCCTAACTGGACTCAACTGATACAGCAAATGGCACCATGAATGAGGTCATGAAACAAAGCCTCCAAAAAAAAAAAAAAAAATCCTATGACCAATTTGGTTAGGCCCTAAGCCCTCAATGTTGTGTCAAGCTTTATATAAATTAAAAATAGGATCTTTGCCATGTATTGGTGTCACAATTACTAAATTATTATTACAGTAAATAAAATAAGGTACCTATTAAAGCAAGTGTCTTGGGGAGCCAGGGGGCTCCTGTACTTGACCTTTATGGTAACAGCAATAACTCCGAAACAGTGGGATAGAATTTACCATTTTTTACTTATGCCTGTTGGAGGATTTACCAGAAGAGGTAAATAAGTTCAGAATTTTTAAACTTTCAGATTAAGAAAAAAGAGAACCTCTAAGGTAGTCTTAAGAGAATCTTTTATTTCTTATAGCTGTAGAATAAGCATTGCTTAAAATCAGATGCAGAATTTAATTTTGTGGGTTGAAGAATTACAATATAAATTTATTTCACAGAGTCCTGGAGTCTCCTTTGTGAAAGTCAGAGCATCCACTGGAAAAGAGTGGGTCCCAGATCTCTGACAGGAGGACATCTAGGTAGACGCAGATAAAAGAGTGGGTCCTAGATCTCTGACATGAGGACATCTAGGTAGATGCAGAAAAGACTATCTCATAGTGGGCCAACTAGGGTGATGGACTCACCCAGTGGTATTTCCTAGTTCCTGAATTTAAACCCAGAATAGACATATTTGGCAAGTGGCAGAATTCACTGATCTCCTGAGTCACTCAGTGAGGGATATTATGTTAGAAATTGTTAAAGAGGAATCACCACCTTCCTTTACTGGCAATACTGCATTACTGAGAAGTCACATTATCGTATCATCTTTACTTCCTCACCTTCCCCATTTGTTCCTTAATTCACTGTAGTAGTAAGGTATCCCTTTCAACTTACACACACACATCAAGGAGGCTACACTTGCAAAACTTCTATTTTCTCATTGCCAAACCCAATACCTCAGTTTATCTTTTATCTTGAATTTCCCTTTTAACATTTGACCTGTGGGTTATCCTCCCCTTGGAACTCTGTTTCCTCCTTTAAGCTGTGGCACAGCTCTCTCTGGATCACTGTCTTACCTTTCTTCTATTCCTTCTCATCCTCTTCCCAGCATCTAAATTTAGGTTCCCCCAGAATCTCCCTTAGGGGTTTTATTTCCTTTTCATGGTTTGTAATTAAAATCTAAAACTTCCAAATTTATATCTCCAGTAATGACCTCTACCTGAACATCAGAAACGTATGACCAAATGCTTGTTCTATCTACTCCAAATGTCTAAAACTAAGTATATCTACAGCTTGACACGGAGTCTTTCTTTTGTTTCATGTCTACTGCTTTGCTTGTACCCCTTTAATTAATGGTAGCAATCGTGACACAGTCATTGAAGTCCAGAAACACAGAAATCATTTTTATCCTTGTTTATCTAATCACTAAGTCCTACCAAATTACAGTGTGGCTTCATAATTAGCATGGTTTATTTCCCATCCTGTTCTCTACAGATACTTCCTCTGATTAAAACCAAAGAGAATCGTATAAAATAGAAATCTTGCCAGGTGTTACTTTTGTATAAAACTATTCAGGGTTTCACCATCTGTGATAGCTGCTCACATTTTCAGCAAATATTTCCACTTCTTCCCCGTTCTGGGCACATAGTAAGATTGGAATTCCTGGCTTTCTTTATGGTTGGGATGAGAATCCATGTGACTACTTCTGACCAATGAGTTTCGTCACTTTTAACCAAAGCATCTAGCTGCTGAGGAAAGATCAGCCGGGGCTCTCTTATTCCCATTACTATAATATACAAATTTGAGATGGTGGTCCTTGATCCCTAGATCCCTGAGTTATGACTCATGATCTAAATGTAGTGTAAGCAAAAAGTTACACTTTTGTTGTTTTTACCACAGGGAGTTAACTGATCTGTTACAACAGTACAACCTATCTTATCCTGATTGAAATGAAACTTGGTTTCCAGAAGTAGGATGCTGCTGAATAACAACACTGAGAAACAGAATCAGTCTGGGGGCCCAGAGAGGGGATGTGAAGAAATTGAAAGTGGGATGGTCTGTTAATGCAGTGATAAGACCGCTGGCAAAACTGACAGGTACAGAAAATGGACCTAATGAACTAGTAGCTTAGAGGCAAGGATTAGACATATGAACACTAGTAACATACACTGACTAGTAACATACACTGACATATGAACACTAGTAACATACACTGTAACAACGGTTACATTGTCAGGTATTATAAGACAAAAACAACCTTTAAAAATTGGCTGCTTCACCTGCAGAAACATGAATGGACCCAGAGATTGTCATACTGAGTGAATTAAGTAAGATAGAGAAGGACAAATATTCTACAATGCTGTTTATATGTGGAACCTAAAAAACTGTACAAGTGAACTTATTTATAAAACAGAAACAGAGTCACAGATGTAGAAAACAAAATCATGGTTATCAAGGCGGAAGGAGGAAGGGACAAAACGGGAGACTGAGTGTGACATATACACCTATTATATATAAAACAAATAACTAATAAAGACCTACTATACAGCATAGGGAACTCTACTCAATAGTATTCTCCATAACAATATACATGGGGAAGGAATCTAAAAAAGAGTGTGTGTATATATCTGATTCACTCTGCTATACAACAGAAACTAACAGCATTGTAAATCAACTATAATCCAATAAAAATTAATGTTAAAAATTGGCTGCTAAAGACCCTGATGCTGGGAAAGATTGAGGGCAAGAGTGGAAGGGGGTGACAGAGGATGAGACGGTTGGATGACTTCACCGACTCAATGGACATGAGTCTGAGTAAACTCTGGGAGATAGTGAAGGACAGGGAAGCCTGGCGAGCTGCAGTCCATGGGCTCACAAAGAGACACGACTGAGCGACTGAACAACAGCAGCAATAAGAAAGCCTAAAATAAATAGGGAGGATGGAAAATACCGGGGGACTTTTCAGGTTGGAAGAAGCAACTGTGTTTTCCTTTCCATTGGTGAAATATAAAACTGAGTAGGCTTCGGGTGGCAAAAGGTGATTAGAAGTCAGCCGTGCAAGCAAAATAAAGACATGACTGCTAAAACCATGTGTTCAAGGTGTGCCCAATAAATACATTTTTCCAGCTAGAAAGAATGGTTCAAGGAAGAGAGACCGAAGTTATGTCTCCTTTCTTCAAAGACAGGTAAGTAGTAAAGTTCCCACAACTATGTTGAGAGACAGAACCGTGTTTCAAAAAGAATTGTGGGTATGGCTAATGGCACCATGAGATAACTAAAATAAAACAGGTAAGAAGCTGACTAAATATTTGAGGTACCTATTACAGAACCATAATCAAAGAGAATAATGAAGAGGAAGAAACTATGAGGGTGGAGAATAGAGCCACAGAGAAATGCACTGGGAAGACATTTTCAAGGATCAGAATTAGGAGTTAACCAAGGAGCACTCTTCCCCATCCCCCACTTCAACCTCATCTTCAGGACACAGGTTTCTTCTGTTACTCCAGCAGGACTTCATGAAATCTATTAATCAGTAGCTGTGGTGCATCTCTCTCTTTCCCCTGTGTGTGTTTATGTACTGTGATTGTTTTACTTCTATTCCAACAGTGGATACTGGGTTTGGGGACTAGAGCTGATAATTTGTCCCCTTACCTCAAAGTCTTTGGACCAAACTCAGATAAACTTCCAGGCACTATACCCCAATGCAGAAGCTACTGTAAGGCCCCAGACTCAGCTGATGCCACAACTAAACGTGTCTCCCTTAGGGAGGAGGTGAACACATTTTGCATACTAGATGGAGGACAAATCAAATATTTGGTGACTAGAAAGGCAAACTGTGGTAGTCATTAGTACTATTTTCTAGAAACATACAGAATTTATTCCTTCTGCACGTGTGGTGACTGTGAGTAGAAGTGATCTGTGTCACCTCGAAGGACATTTAGTTGCTAATGTGAAACCCTCCAGAATTCTCTTTTCCTTCTGACAAGGTAACTTCCACCATTCAAGATATTTCAATAGCCTGGGTTCCTTAGTGACAACAAGCAGAATCGCCCTGCTCACCTGTGATAGACATACAGTGAAAGAAAGATAAACTTATGCTGTTTTAAGCCAGTGAAAATGGGAGTTATTTGTAACCAGAGCAAAACTTTGCCGTTCCTGATTTATGGTTCATCATTTACAAGTCCAAGCTTCTTAGAATGACACACAAGATCCTCTGTGAACTTGCCCCTGTCCATTCTCCATCCTCATCTTCTGTCACTTTTTCCTTTAAACTTTATGTCTAATAATAGTTTCCTGTGCATACTTTTCTTGCTCACAATTTGTTGCCTTTGTCTACTTCATTTTCCTTGCTTACAGCTCACTTTTTTTCATATCTTCTTCACTTGGCTAGAACTCACTTCAGCACCACTTTCTCCAGGAATGATTTCTTGATTTAGTTTGGAGTTTTAGTGTGGAGTTCCTGAGAATAATTTTATATTAGTCCTTCTCGTGTTGTATGGAAGTTATCTGTTTACACATTTTGTTCCCAGTTAGACTGTAATCAGCATGGCCATGAATTATCTCTTCATCTATATGCCATCTGTATTCAATGAAGTATCTGGTGCACAAGAAACATAAAATAAACACTGACTCTTTAGCTTAATCTAACTTCTGCATACAATTTAGCCCAGTTTTAGGACTTCCAAATTTGAAGCATCTGTATTTAATACTTTCCCTATTCTCTCTTAATTCTGACAGAATAAAGAATGTTAATTTCTCTTAGATATTTGAGGATTGCTTTCTTCACTTTATGATTATTTTTTGTGATGGGATAAATCTGTTTCATCCATCTTCCTCTTCTTTCTTAGATCTTTCTAGCCCATGTCAAATTTAGGAAAGGGATCCTTAGTATTGCAACTGAGGACAGAGATACAAATGGGTCAGAATGTTTTTTTAAGTAACATACAGGAGATATGTTAAAACAAAGTTAACCTTAATAGACTGATAAGCGTGACTTTCTTTTATATAAAATTCTTTAGATAAGTCCCAGCAAGGGCTTATCTTGTTGATCTTTCTACAATCCTGCTCCTTATCAGAACTAGATATAATTTAGTATCTAACAATTCCTCAAGAGCCTGAAGTCTCAAAGGAGCAGAATGAAGGGAAAGAGTGGATATACAAAGTGTAAGATTACAGAGGGGATATGAGGAAAAGAGAGAAACTACAAAGGGAGGAGGCTTCTCTATGGACAGAGAAAGGAAACTTGTAGGAGACATGGATATCAAAAGAGGAGATTCCAGATCAATTGGAGAAAACAATGAGCTGAATAGAAGCCACTTCTAATTTTCACCTTTCCACGGTCAGAATATGTTGGAACATGCTTCTCAAACCTAAAGTAAAGCAATATTTGCTTGGCATTCTTTTGATTCATTAAGTATATTTGAAAGCCTCATGGAAGAACACTCAATCCCAGGATGAGGCATGCTTTCTTCTCAGGCTATAGATTATGGTAGTGGGGCTTCACTTACTGAGCAGTGACGTTGATATTGGGGACAGTCATGAACACAACAGAGAAGGTTCCTGCTCTCACAGAGCTATAAACTAGCATCTGTCCATTAAGTGATGTCAGAAGACACAGTTCACTCATAATCCCAGGAATTCTAAGCCCAGTTCATTTCGAAACCTAAAGCATTACACTGTTACCCTTTAAAAACCTAACTGGGCAAGGAGACATCCAGAAACTTCTAGAGGGTGGGGAAGATACACAGCACACACATTTCTCATCAAGTCTTCTCTAAACCCTTACTTCATATCATCAAAGGGACCTCAGGACACTTGTGAGATCTTTGACAAGTGCTATGGTGACAAATGCAGACTGTATAACATGAAAAACATGGGAATGTATTCTAGAGGTTAAGATTCATGTTGATGTAATGTCACCTAAATGTGGGTTAAGTTTCTAGCTTTTCTAGTTACAAGTTTGGGGGTCTTAGGAAAAGAGTCTTTACATGCTAAGACTCATTTTCTGCATTGGAAAGTTGGAATAATAATAATACTTATATTGTAAGGTAATTGTAAGGAATAAATGATAAACTGTATTAAAGTACATTTGTAAACTAACTCACAATAAGGATTATACTACTATTACTCTTAAGACTTCTATTAATAGCTAATGTGTATGTAGTAGTATAATTCTTCTTTTCATTTATATAACAATTCCCCTAGTGTGAGGTACTAGACAGTGGGGAGACAACACAACAATCAAGTTTCAAAGTAAAGGTCATTTCAGAGGGTACTTTCCATCAATTCTCACTTTAGGTCAGATCTCTTTATCACCTACTTCCATCAGCAGGGACTTTTTCCCATTTTGTTCACTGCTGTATCTCCAGCTTTTATCATGCATAGTAGGTGATCAACAATTAACATTGGCTGAATAAATGAACAGCATCTATTACTTATCTTTTTCGACTAGACTATGAACTCCAGCAGAGATTACGTCTGTCATCTTTAACACTGTGTCTACAGGCTAACTTAGCAAAATAATATGTACATGACAGGTTTCAATTAAATGTGTTACAAAATGAATGAGTGAATGACAGAAAAATAAATGAAAGAGGAAACACAGGTGCTATGAAAACACACAGTCAACAAAACATTTTACAGAAAATGTCCCAGGGACCAAGAGGAGGAGGAATATTCTGGCCTAGGGAAGTTTTCACGAGGAAGAAAGTAGGCAGTAGAAATACCCATCTCCTTCTACACACTCCATGCTTCAGTAGCACCAGATTTTATTCTCTTCCATAAAATACATCATACTTGTGAATAACTCCACATACTTTGAGAGGGTAAAAAAATGCTCTTTTTCTCTCTCCATCTGTCAAACTCCTCAGTTAGGCCAAGATCCAATACCACTTCTGTCATAAAATACTTTCTAATTCTCCTCAGTTGAAGTGAATTGCTTCTAAATCCTTATTCTATCATGTTTGCTACCAACCTTCACTGACTAAAGAGCTTAATATACGTGTGGTTAACTGTAGGCGCTTGTCTCCCTGCCCAGATTAGGATGTCCTTAAAGGCTGAACTCACTTATTCAGCTTTGTATTCACCCAAATACTAGCAGAAAAAAAAAATTAATACTTTAATCAAATAGAATTGAAACAAGACCCAAGAAGTGCCACAGGAGGAGTTAGAAATTAAAGTATCTTTTATTCAGTCTTCACACCAAGCTCAATTCCCAAGGTCTCTTTTTCTTCTTCGTTGCCTTTTTTTAGCTGCAAGTCACAATTCCTAACACCTACTTACTTTACCGACATTGCAAAGATCAATAAAGTAATATTATATGGCAGTTTTAAGATCAGAGCATAAAAGATACTTCTTTTTGTTTGTAAAAAATTGCACCATCTTCCACTTTATATTGTTAACTTAAATAGCAGACTGGTTAAAACAGCATCTGCTTCTTTCAATCTTACCATCTCTCCCATTCTCTCCTCCTCCTATTCTCAATCTTTTGTCCACAAATAGAGATATTCCAATGTATCTATAATTACCCTAAAGTGAAAATCTATAGTATTTTTAAATAATACACTGAAATCCTCAATAAATATAAAAACCATTAAATACACTGAATAAAATTAATGAAGTTAGGAAACATCATACTCTCTGTCACTAGATTTTCTGATGTTTTGAGTATTCTTGTTACCTTTTATTAGAAAAAAACAGTATTAACAATAAAGTTCTTACATTTGAAACTAAGATCTGACTGAAAATAAACTTACCTAAAGACTAGTAGGGAGTGGGAGTATTCCAGGCAGGAAGCAAGGGTAGGCCCTGAGGCAGGGAAGAATTTGGTGTCCTCAAGGAACCTCGGGCTTCCCAGGTGGCGCTAGTGGTAAAGAACCCACTTGCTAATGCAGGAGACATTAAGAGATGCGGGCTCAATCCCTGAGTCAGGAAGACTGCCCTGGAGGAGGGCATGGCAACCCACTCCAGTATTCTTGCCTGGAGAATCTCCATGGACAGAGGAACCTGGTAAGTTATAGTCCATGGGGTTGCAAAGAGTCAGACACGACTGAGCAACTAAGCACAGCACAGCAGAAAATACAACACTGTAAAGCAACTATGCTCCAACAAACATTAAAAAAACAGAAAAGAAAGGCAGGTGGCTGGAATTGCAAAAAAGGATGTGAGTGAAGCAAGGCAACTCAGTCTTCAAGGTAAGCAGCGAGGTCAGATCATTTAAGGCTTTTCAGGCCTGATTAAAAATTTTGTTTTCATTCCAAGTTATCAGGGAAATCTTTGAGTTTGTATTTCTAAAATATCACTGTGGCTATTAGGTGGGGAATGGATTACTGGGGAATTTGACCTAGGAATAAATGAATAAAAGTAGATTCATTCTTTCATCCAACAAATATTTACAAAGCAATCAAAATACTTCTAAAGCATCTCTTCATAGAACATTCTCAAGGACAGATCACATGCTGGGCCATGAAATAAGCCTTAACAAATTTAAGAAGATAGAAATCATATTGTGTTTCTTTTTCACAACCATAAAGGTATGAAATGAGAAATCAATAACAGGAAGAAAGCTGAAAAATTCACCAGTATGTGGAATATAACAACATACTCCTGAGCAACTAATGGATCAAAGGAAAAATAAAAAAGGAAATCACAGAGTATCCTGAAACAAATGAAAAAAGTACAACATACCAAAACTTATGAGATGCAGCAAAAACAATTCTAAGAGGAAGGTTTGTAGTGACAGATGCTTACATTAAGAAAATAAAACTCAAATAAACAACCTAACTTTACGTCCCATGGAATTAGAAAAAGAAGAAACTAAACCTAGTTAGGAGAAGGAAGAAACAATGATCAGAGAAGATATAAATGAAATAGAGAAGAGAAAAACAATAGAAAAATACTAATGAAAACTAATTTTTTTTTAAAAAGATAGAACTGACAAGCTTTTAGCTAGACTACCAAGAAAGAAAGAAGTTTCAAATAAACAAAATTATAAATGAATGAGAAGACATCACAACTGACATCACATAAATACATAAGATTATAAGAGGCCACTATGAAAAATTATACACCAACAAATTAGGTAGCTTGGAAGAAGCAGATAAATTCCCAGAAATATATAACCTGACAAGACCGATTCATGTAGAAACAGAAAGTCTGAAGTGATTTATGAGAAAGGAGACTAAAGCAGTAATCAAAAGCCTCCCAACAAAGAAAAATCCCATACCAGATGGTTTCACTGGTGATTCTTCCAAACATTTAAAGAGTTTGTGCCACTCCTCTCAAACTTTTCCATAAAACTAAACAGAAGGGAACACTTCCACCTATTCTGTATGTCTTGGATACGACACCAAAAACATAGGCAACAAAAGCAAAAGTAAACAGTTGGGACTACATCAAACTGAAAACTCTACAAAGAAAAAGAAACAGTTAACTACATGAAGAAGCAATGTACAGAACAGAAGAAAATATTTGCAAACTATGTAACAGGCTGGATTTAGAAAAGGCAGAGGAACCAGAGATCAAAGTGTCAATATCTGCTGGATTCTCGGAAAAGCAAGAGAGTTCCAGAAAAATATCTTCTTTTGCTTTACTGACTATGCCAAGGCCTTTGACTATGTGGATCACAACAAACTGTGGAAAATTCAAGAGATGGGAATACCAGACCACCTGACCTGCCTCTTGAGAAATCTGCATGCAGGTCAAGAAGCAACAGTTAGAACTGGACATGGAACAACAGACTGGTTCCAAATTGGGAAAGGAATACATCAAGGGTGTATACTGTCACCCTGCTTATTTAACTTATATGCAGAGTACATCATGTGAAATGCTGGGCTGGAGGAAGCACAAGCTGGAATCAAGATTGCTGGGAGAAATATCAAAAACCTTAGATATGCAGATGACACCAACCTTATAGCAGAAAGTAAAGAACCAAAGAGCCTCTTGATGAAAGTCAAAGAGGAAAGTGAAAAAGTTGGCTTAAAACTCAGTATTCAGAGGAGGAGCCAAGATGGCAGAGGAGTAGGACGGGGAGACCACTTTCTCTCCTACAAATTCATCAAAAGAATAACTGAAAGCAGAGCAAACTTCGCAAAACAACTTCTGATCGCTAGCTGAGGTCATCAGGCGCCCAGAAAAGCAGCCCATTGTCTTCGAAAGGAGGTAGGACAAAATATAAAAGATAAAAAGTGAGACAAAAGAGCTAAGGACGGGGAGATCCGTCCCGGGAGCTCTTAGGCGGCATTGCTTGGGGTAGGGTCCGGGCCTGAGTGCCCTGAGGACAATCGGAGGGAGCTTCTGTGAGTTGCCAACTTGAACTGTGGGAGACCAAAAGAGAGAGAGTAAATTAACCACTGCCGGCCGTTCGCAGAACAAAGAGACCGAGAAAGTCCAGAGAAGAGCTCGCAGGCTGCGGACCGGCCCAGCCCCACCGGAGGTAGGAGGCAGGGGGGAGGGGAAGGTCGCGGCGAGACACAGGGCGCAGGCACCCGACCGGCGCGGGTGGGGACTGGGGCTGGGGATGCGGAGAGCAGAAGGTGCACGCACCCAACTGGCGCCAGCGGAAACTGAGACTGGGTCCGCGGAAGGGAGTGGGTGCGCCACACCTGGGGAGAGTGCGCCCATCAAGCCCCTCGCTGCCTGGACCGCTCTAACGGGGAAGGCACAGAGAGCAGGCGCAGCTTTTCGTTCCGCGCTTCTGTGGAACACCCGAGGGCTGGAACCTCGCGCAGCGCGGGGCGCGCTCCATATAGAACAGCGGGAGCCTGAGCAGCCAGACGGAGAAAGCAGCGTCAGCCCCTCCCGGCAGCCCCAGCCCATCCCCGCGGCGCAAGCCTGTCCCCACAGCGCCAGCCTCTCCCTGCAGCGCAAGCCCCTCCCTGCCCCGCAGAGCGACGGAACTAGCTACCTGAATAAGAGTCCACCTCCGCCCGCCTGTGTCAGGGCGGAAATGGGGCTCTGAAGAGACCGGCAAACAGAAGCCAAAAAAACAAAGGGAACCGCTTCAGAAGGGACTGGTGCAACAGATTAAAATCCCTGTAGAAAACACCGACTACACCGGAAGGGGCCTGTAGATATGGAAAAGTGTAAGCTGGAATGAGGAGCTATCTGAAACTGAGCCGAACCCACACTGACCGCAACAGCTCCAGAGAAACTCCTAGATATAATTTTACTTTTTTCTCTTTTTTTTTCTTTATTTTTTCTCTTTTATTTTCCTTTAAAATTCCCTATTACTCCCCCATTACTCCTTAACTTTCATTTCCATAGATTTTTATGATTATTTTAATTAGGGGAAAAAAATTTTTTTTTCTTTCTTTTTTTTTTTCTTTTTTCTTCTTTTTTTTCTCTTTCCTTTTTCTCTTCTATTTTCTATTTTTCTTTTTCTCTTATTTCTTTTAAAGTCCTCTAGTACTCCTCTACTACTCCTTAATTTTCATTTTCAATACACTATAACCTTAAAAAAAAAAAAAAGAAGAGAAGCCCTATTTTTAAACTGAAGATTATTCTCTCCCAATCTTGACTCTCTGTTTTCTACCTCAGAACACCTCTATTTCCTCCTTTCCTCTTCTCTTCCCAATCCAATTCTGTGAATCTTTGTAGGTGACTGGGCTACGGAGAACACTCTGGGAACAGACAGCTGCGTAGATCTCTCTCTCCTCTTGAGTCCCCTTTTTCTCCTCCTGCTCATCTCTATTTCCCGCCTCCCTCTCCTCTTCTTCATGTAACTCTGTGAACCTCTCTGGGTGTCCCTAACGGGGGAGAATCTTTTAGCCATTAACCTAGAAGTTTTCTTATCAGTGCTGTATAGTTGGAGAAGTCCTGAGACTACAGGAAGAATAAAAGCGAAATCCAGAGGCAGGAGACTTAAGCCCAAAACCTGAGAACACCAGAAAACTCCTGACTACATGGAACTTTAAGTAATAAGTGACCGTCCAAAAGCCTCCATACCTACACTGAAACCAACCACCACCCAAGAGCCAATAAGTTTTAGAGCAAGACATACCATGCAAATTCTCCAGCAACGCAGGAACATAGCCCTGAACGTCAACATACAGGCTGCCCGAGGTCACACCTAACACACAGACCCATCTCAAAACTCATTACTGGGCACTCCATTGCTCTCCAAAGAGAAGAAATCAAGTTCCACGCACCAGAACACTGACGCAAGCTCCCTAACCAGGAAACCTTGACAAGCCAATCGTCTAACCCCACCCACTGGGTTAATCCTCCACAATAAAAAGGAACCACAGACCTCCAGAATACACAGAAAGCCCGACTCCAGTACACACAGCATCTAATCAAGATGAAAGGGGCAAGAAGATACCTCCAACAGAGATAAAGGAACATGCCCAAACCAAGTCAAAGAAAGAGAGTGAATATGATACGCGGAATCTACCTGAAAAAGAATTTAGAATAATGATAATAAAAATGATCCAAAATCTTGAAAACAAAATGGAGTTACAGATAAATAGCCTGGAAACAAAGATTGAAAAGATACAAGAAATGTTTAATAAAGACCTAGAAGAAATAAAAAGGAGTCAATTAAAAATGAATAATGCAATGAATGAGATCAAAAACACTTTGGAGGGAACCAAGAGTAGAATAACGGAGGCAGAAGATAGGATAAGTGAGGTAGAAGATAAAATGGTGGAAATAAATGAAGCAGAGAGGAAAAAAGAAAAAAGGATCAAAAGAAATGAGGACAACCTCAGGGACCTCTGGGACACTGTGAAACGTCCCAACATTCGAATCATAGGAGTTCCAGAAGAAGAAGACAAAAAGAAAGGCCATGAGGAAATACTCGAGGATATAATAGCTGAAAACTTCCCTAAAATGGGGAAGGAAATAGCCACCCAAGTCCAAGAAACCCAGAGAGTCCCAAACAGGATAAACCCAAGGCGAAACACCCCAAGACACATATTAATCAAACTAACAAAGATCAAACACAAAGAACAAATATTAAAAGCAGCAAGGGAAAAACAACAAATAACACACAAAGGGATTCCCATAAGGATAACAGCTGACCTATCAATAGAAACCCTCCAGGCCAGAAAGGAATGGCAGGACGTCCTGAAAGTAATGAAAGAGAATAACCTACAACCTAGATTACTGTATCCAGCAAGGATCTCATTCAGATATGAAGGAGAACTCAAAAGCTTTACAGATAAGCAAAAGCTGAGAGAATTCAGCACCACCAAACCAGCTCTTCAACAAATGCTAAAGGATCTTCTCTAGACAGGAAATGTAGAAAGGTTGTATAAACGTGAACCCAAAAACAACAAAGTAAATGGCTACGGGACCACACCTATCAATAATTACCTTAAATGTAAATGGGTTGAATGCCCCAACCAAAAGACAAAGATTGGCTGAATGGATACAAAAACAAGACCCCTACATATGCTGTCTACAAGAGACCACCTCAAAACAAGAGACACATACAGACTAAAAGATGAAGGGCTGGAAAAAAAATAATTTCATGCAAATGGAGACCAAAAAAGCAGGAGTACAATATCTATCAGATAAAAATAGACTTTCAAATTAAAGGGTGAAAAGAGACAAAGAAGGACACGACATAATGATCAAAGGATCAATCCAAGAAGTAAGATATAACAATTATAATATATATGCACCCAACATAGGAAGCACACCGCAAATGTGCAGCAAAATAACAGTATGAAAGAGGAATATAGTAACACAATAATAGTGGGAGACTTTAATCCCCACCTCACACTATGGATAGATTCACTAAACAGAAAATTAACAAGGAAACACAACCTTTAAATGACACAATGGTCCAGCTAGACCTAATTGATATCTATAGGGCATTTCACCCAAAACAATCAACTTCACCTTTTTCTCAAGTGCACACGGAACCTTCTCCAGAATAGATCACATCCTGGGCCATAAATCTGGTCTTGGAAAATTCAAAAAACTTGAAATCATTCCAGTCATCTTTTCTGACCACAATGCAGTAAGATTAGATCTCAATTACAGGAAAAAAATTGTTAAAAATTCAAACACATGGAGGCTAAATAACACGCTTCTGAATAACCAACAAATCATAGAAGAAATCAAAATATGTATAGAAATGAATGAAAATGAAAACACAACAACCCAAAACCTATGGGACACTGTAAAAGCAGTGCTAAGGGGAAGGTTCATAGCATTACAGGCTTACATCAAGAAACAAGAAAAAAACCAAATGAATAACCTCACTCTACACCTAAAGCAATTAGAGAAGGAAGAAATGAAGAACCCCAGGGTCAGCAGAAGGAAAGAAATCTTAAAAATCAGGGCAGAAATAAATGCAAAAGAAACTAAAGAGACCATAGCAAAAATCAACAAAGCTAAAAGCTGGTTTTTTGAAAAAATAAACAAAAATTGACAAAACCCATTAAGCAAGACTCATTAAGAACAAAAGGAGAAGAACCAAATTAACAAATTAGAAAATGAAAAATGGAGAGATTTTCACAACAGACAACCAACTACTATGAAATACAGGATCATAAGAGACTATACCAGCAACTCTATGGCCAATAAAATGGACAACTTGGTATAAATGGACAAATTCTTAAGAAAGTATAACTTCCAAAACTGGAACCAGAAGAAATAGAAGATCTTAACAGACCCATCACAGGCAAGGAAATTGAAACTGTAATCAAAAATCTTCCAGCAAACAAAAGCCCAGGACCAGATGGCTTCACAGCTGAATTCTACCAAAAATTTAGAGAAGAGCTAACACCTATCTTACTCAAACTCTTCCAGAAAATTGCAGAAGGAGGTAAACTTCTGCATTCTATGAGGCCACCATCACCCTAATTCCAAAATCAGACAAAGATGCCACAAAAAAAGAAAACTACAGGCCAATATCACTGATGAACATAGATGCAAAAATCCTTAACAAAATTCCAGCAAACAGAATCCAACAACATATCAAAAAAATCATACACCATGACCAAGTGGGCTTTATCCCAGGAATGCAAGGGTTCTTTAATATCCGCAAATCAATCAATGTAATACACCACATTAACAAATTGAAAGATAAAAACCATATGATTATCTCAATAGATGCAGAGAAAGCCTTTGACAAAATTCAACACTCATTTATGATTAAAACTCTCCAAAAGCAGGAATAGAAGGAACATACCTCAACATAATAA
>NC_057389.1:83671727-83698446 GCF_019320065.1 Cervus canadensis | reverse complement strand
AAAAGAACAGCATGTATACGATCTATGGTGAAACAGATCACCAGCTCAGGTGGGATGCATGAGACAAGTGCTCGGGCCTGGTGCACTGGGAAGACCCAGAGGAATCGGGTGGAGAGGGAGGTGGGAGGGGGGATCGGGATGGGGAATACGTGTAAATCTATGGCTGATTCATATCAATGTATGACAAAACCCACTGAAATGTTGTGAAGTAATTAGCCTCCAACTAATAAAAAAAACAAAACAAAACAAAAAAACCTCAGTATTCAGAAAACTAAGATCATGGCATCTGGTCCCATCACTTGATGGCAAATAGATGGGGAAACAATGAAAACCGTGACAGCCTTTACTTTTGGGGGCTCCAAAATCACTGCAGATGGTGACTGCAGCCATGAAATTAAAAGACACTTGCTCCTTGGAAGAAAAGCTATGACAAACCTAGACATATTAAAAAGCTGAGACATTACTTTGCCAACAGAGGTCCATCTAGTCAAAGCTATGGTTTTTCCAGTAGTCCTGTATGGATGTGAGAGTTGGACTATAAAGGAAGCTGAGCGCCGAAGAATTGATGCTTTTGAACTGTGGTGTTGGAGAAGACTCTTGAGAATCCCTTGGATTGCAAGGAGATCCAACCAGTCCATCCTAAAGGAAATCAGTCCTGAATCTTGAATATTCATTGGAAGGACTGATGATGAAGCTGAAACTCCAATACTTTGGCCACCTGATGCGAAAAACTGACTCATTTGAAAATACCCTGATGCTGAGAAAGATTGAAGGCAGGAGGAGAAGAGGATGGCAGAGGATGATATGGTTGGATGCCATCACCGACATGATGGACATGAATTTGAGTAGGCTCCGGGTGTTGGTGATGGATAGGAAGGCCTGGCATGCTGCAGTCCATGGTGTCGCAAAGAGTCGGACACGACTAAACGACTGAACTGAACTGAACTGATGTATCAGGGAAAGAGTTAATAAAGTATGCAAAGAATTCTTTTACAGCTCAACAACAAAAACAAATAATCTGTGAAGAATGGACCCAAGATCTGAACAGACATTTCTTCTAAAGAAGACATACAGATGACCAATAGCCACACAAAAAGACTCTCTACATCACACTGATCATCAGGGAGACGCAAATCAATTCAGAGACAGTTCTGCACAGATTAGGATACAATGGGCTTTGAATAAAGATGCAGACAGAACTAAATAGAAAAACTAAAGTGCTTTCAACAAATGGGGCTGGAACAACTGAATATCCATACGAAAAGAAATTACAAACTTCAACTTATACCTCACCTATTGCTCAATAATTAATCCCAAATGTATCATTATCCCAAACGTGAAATGCAAAACCATAAAACATTAAAGAGAAAATAGAGGAGAAAATTTATTGATCTTGTGTTAAACAATTCTTAGGTTTGATACCAAAAATGTGATTTATCATTTTTTAAAGAGACAAATTGGGTTTTATTAAAATTAAAATCTTTTTTCTCTGAAAAAAAAAATTAACAAAAGAATAATAAGAGAATGAAAGAACGAGCAGCTAAAGACTGGGAGAAAATATTCTGAAATCATATATTTGACAGAGACTTGTCTCTATATTAAAATCTCTCAAATCTCAACAGTAAGGAAACAAACAACATAACATAAAACGGAGAAAAAAATGTAAACAGATATCTAATCAAAGAAAATATATGATGGCAAAAAAGCACACAGAAAGATGCTCAATGTCACTGCGAATTTGCAAAATGCCAATTAAAACTGCAATGAGATACCACTATATACCTATTAGAATATATGAAATTAAAAAGAAAGAGGAGGTAGAGGAGGGAGAAAACAAGAGGGTGAAAGATAAAAGGAAAAGGAACTGACAATACCAAGTACTAGCAAGAAAGCAGAGCCGCTGTAAATCTCTCTGGTGGGAATGCAAAATGATACCGTAACTCTGGAAAACAGACTGAAAGAGTGAACTTTATTACATGTAAATTAAAAAAAAATTAAAAGATAGAAACAGGATGGTAACTAAAAGACGATGTAGGACAAGTGAGTTTTTTTTAAAAGATAGAAGATATAACTATATGCTTGCAGACTGATAAGAACAGTTCACTTGAGGGGGAAAACTTATGAATGAGCGAGAAACAGCAAAGAATTCTACAGCAACTATTTCAAGCAGGCAAGGAAAAAAAAAAAGGATCTTCACAAGACAGAGATGTTGAAATTTCCTCGGAACATAAAGAGTTAATTAGGATAAAAAGAGAGGGCAGAATATATGGGGAAAGACACAAGTGAGTGAACAGTGGCTGGCTCAAGCTCGCTTCTGATTGCTTCTATTTTTCTCAGTGAAATAAGAGGCTAAGAATGATATTCAGGAAGGATGTGCTATATGAAATTATCACCTAAGAGGGTGGATGAGTGAGTAGATGAGGTTGGACAGACTATATGTAGATTAAAGAAATATTGACTCAACAATGGTGCAATGCTCTGAAAACTGCTATCTAGCCAAAAAGACATGGTTTTAGTCTTAAAAAGAGAACTTCTAAAATACAGTAGTATGAAGTGGGATAAAAATCTATATTCATGATGAAAGTGAAAGCAAAAGTCACTCAGTTGTGTCCGACTCTTTGTGACCCCATGGACTGTATGGAATTCTCCAGGCCAGGATACTGGAGTGGGTAGCCTTTCCCTTCTCCAGGGGATCTTCCCAACCCAGGGATCGAACTCAGATCTCCTGCACTGCAGGAGGATTCTTTACCAGCTGCGCCACAAGGGAAGCCCAAGAATACTGGAGTGGGTAGCCTATCCCTTCTCTAGTGGATTTTCCTGACCCAGGAATCAAACTGGGGTCTCCTACATTGCAGGTGGATTCTTTACCAACTGAGCTATGAGGGAAGTCCTGCATTCATGATAATTGGCTCTAAATAAAAAGAAGTTTCTGGTACTGGAAACCAAAGAAATAATGTTCCAAGATATAAAACATCTAGATACAGTCTTGTACAAATTTTAGAAACACAGACGTCACATAAACAGAAGTATCAGCAACCGAAAGGCACCCCAATTGATTATTTAAAACTGAAATGGAAACCAGTGAATCACAGAACAGAAAGCATGATACAGGCTTGCAAATAAAAATACATTAAAAACAAAGTAGTTTTTTGGAGGGACTTATTTAAAATAAGTCACATTAGATTCAAACTTCACTGGGTCTACAATTTGGCTTTATTTTAATCTTATTTATTTATTTCAACATAAATTTTTATTGAAATATATTTTCTTTACAATGTTGTGTTAGTTTCTTGCTACACAGTAAAGTGAATCAGTCATAATGTATACATATATCCACTCTTTTTTAGATTTCCTTCCCATTTAGAGGTCACCACAGAATATCGAGTAGAGCTCCCTATGCTATACACTAGGTTCTCATTAGTTATCTATTTTATACATAGTAGTGTATAGAGAAGTTTGTTCTCTACATCTGTGAATTTTAGAGGTGAGAAAAACTTAAGAAGGATATGCAGAGCAATTAATACAAATGTATCTGGTACATGAATCTAAAAATAATGTAAATCAAAAATTGAATATCCTGGACATGGTAGAAAAAAGAATTATGCATCATTATAATTCCAAGGACATCCCACTTAAGAGTCCACAGAGAAAGAAAGAAAATGAACTGCCAAGCAGCATCTAGTCCCAAACAACCACTTTCAGAAGCAAATGGTTCTTCCTGTAGGCTGAAACCATCCCCAAAGGAAAAGATTTAGAGGAGGGATTTGAAAGGTATGTGAAATGAGGCCTGTCATATGGTTAGAGGAAAATAGCCAAAGTGTCTTAGGGAAGCATCCAAACTTATCAACGCCAAATTGTCCCTATAAATTATATAATCACATAAGGAAATCTGGCTTATCTACTTCCATAAGCATTACTACTAAATGAATAAGTGATCTATGGAGGCATGTTCTGAAAGTCACATTAGAATAATTTAGAAAAATGACAACAGAATAATTAGCTTTGCAATTCTTTGAAATGTCCTCCCCCCTTCACCCCTGGCTATCAGCAAAAGCATTTGCCTTCACTTTTGTACAGGTAGCAAAAGGAGAAAAAAATGATTAACTTTTAACATGTTATCATATAGAATATTTTAGGATTTTATTATAACTTTTAAAAATGAAATCATCATTGGTATCAAATAGTCTGCCACTCAATTCCTTCTCAATAATACTTTTAATATAGTTCACTATTCATTTTGCTTTCCAAAGTAATAATGGCCTTCTACAGTTTCCACTATACTCAACTTAGCAGGCGGTGCTGACCAACTGTTTTAAGCAAGAGGTGACATTGCCGTAAAGCTCTAAGTAATATAAACTCCTATGTGCTGACTTAAGTATTTGGCACTGCACTATGAAACTAAAAGCCAAACATTTAATGGAAACAAACAACAAGGAATGTCAGACAAGGACATAAAGTGATAAAGGCATTCCGTACTAAATAATAGAGCACATCCTGCAATTGTTTCTTTGGTTTTGCTGATGAATAAAACTGATGGTAAAATTCTTGTACTGAATGATATGCTATTGAGATTCCTTTATCTATGGTTGGGGATGCATGGGAAGCAGTGAATTAGCTTCATTCTCACCCTATAATTAAGAAAAACAACAGCTCTCTTTAAAATTATTTTTTCCTGATTCAAAACCTTCTGTTTTAACTGATGTTCACTGGATATTGCCTCAGCAATAACAGACAGTGCTTATCTATTTTTTTCCTTATGCGACTTAAAATGCTTCACTGGCAACTCAAAGCTTACCCCCACTCCCCTCCTCTCTGCCACACACATACACACACACATCATGCACTAAAACTCAGCTACCTAAAAGCAAGGCTGAACATTCAGAGACTATTTATTAACTGAGCCAATTTGATTTAAAGGCTAGATTTTACATCTTCTTTTTTTTTTTTTCCACTGTGCATTTTTAAAACTTTATGGCAAAGAGGATCTTTGGGTAAGAGGGTAGTAGATGCTGCAAAAGCCTTTTCTCCTTCAGTATGATGCTGTGTTTCTTCACATGACAAGTTTTTAACTGATACTGACTTATTTCTTCAAAAACTCTGACTGAAAATGTTAATAAGTTCACTGGGATAGACTGATGGCCAAGGCAGAATTTTTAACAGTCAACATCAGCTAAAGATTGCCTCTGAGGATCAGAACATGGGGCCTAGCCCCCATTACAGACAGAAAGTAAAGGGGAAAAAGATATTAACATGTGATTTTAAAAGTGTAATCGATAAAAATGTGCTTCCTTGCTCAATAGTGTCCGACTCTTTGTGACCCTGTGGACAATAGCCCATCAGGCTCCTCTGTCGATGGGGATTCTCCAGGCAAGAACACTGGAGTTGGTAGCCATTCCCTTCTCCAGGGGGTCTTCCCAACCTAGGGATCAAACCCAGGTCTCCCACAATGCAGGTGGATTCTTTACTGCCTGAGACACCAGGGAAGCCCACGAATACTGGAGTAGGTAGCCTATCCCTTCTCCAGGGGATCTTCCGGACCTAGAAATCAAATCGGGGTCTCTTGCATTGCCAACAGATTCTTTACCAGCTGAGCTACCATGGAGGTCCAGTTGATAAAAACAGCAAACCTAAATTTGGAATTTAGGTTTCAATTCCAAAGAGTCATTTACATTGGGGACACACATTTTCCCAACAGAAACAATGTTATAGGTGGTGTTTTAGCTCGTAAAATTATTTTCAACATACAAACATTCAAATAGTGCATCATTTTCTTCAAACACAGGGTGTTAAGCAGGACAATTCAGTTACTAGTAGTGAAATGAACTTTCACAAGCACAGAAGCAAAATTTATTATAAGGAGAGAGGGATGTTTTATGCAACTGTAAGACATGAGAGTATACCTGAGTCCTGGGAAGAATTAGAGCCATCTTGGCTTTCTCTCCAACTCTAGTCCCTGCTTTTTTTAGTGAATCTGCCTTACTCTTTGCTCTTTCCCTATAGATTTCTTTTTTTTAATAAACACTCAAACTGCTGCATGGAACACAGACAATAATGGGGCAAAAATGGAAATCAGGCAGATCAGAGCTCTGATCTTTAATCCTCTTGTTTTCAGAGAGGACAAAAATTCACAAAGGGTAAGAGATTCAGAGGAGGCGGGACTGAAAGAAGTATGGAAATATAAGGTGGAAGTATGAGAATTTGTAAGGACTATAAACAGACAAGAGGGAAAGGAAACTAGAGAGAGTAGAAATAATGCAGGTAATATTAGGGAAGGAAAGAACAGTATATATGACTCTCTGAATTCATTCATGAAAGTGAAAGTGTTAGTTGCCCAGTCATGTCCGACTCTTTGTGACCCCAAGGACTGTAGCTCACCAGGCTCCTCTGCCCATGGAATTCTCTAGGCAAGAATACTGGAGTGGGTTGCCATTCCCTCCTCCAGAAGATCTTCCAGACCCAGGGATCAAAGCCAGGTTTTCTGCAATGCAGGCAGATTCTTTATGGTCCGAGCCACCAATGATTTACTAGGCCCAAGTATGCAGTGAGAAAATTCCTGGTTAGGATCCAAGAGTCCAGGTTTTTGAGTGACCTATACCTGGTGGTTCAGACAGTAAAGAATCTGCTGGCAATGCAGAAGAGCCAGTTTCGATTCCTGAGTTAGGAAGACCCCTGGAGAAGGCAATGACAACCAACTCCAATAGTCTTGCCTGAAGAATTCCATGGACAGAGGAGCCTGGCAGGCTACAGTCCTTGGGGTCATGAAGAGTCAGACAAAACTGAGTGACTAACACAACATCCTTATGCTTATCCTTAACATCCTTATGTTTTGTCCCCTCACATGGAACTGTGTGATAGGACTTCTAAAAAGCCTTCCAGTTTCTCACTTTCAGTATAAATAAAAATGACAGACCTAAAGATCCTACTTTTGTTCTGGAAGTCAATCCAGTTACCATTACAGATGCTCTGAAGACTTTTAAATGAAGTTCATGACAAAAAAAAAAAAAAAGAAGCTCTGAATCTCATCAGGAAATACACTGAGCCAAACAGAAAACAAAATTCTATACTGATTAAAATCTCATAAAGCATTCACACCAGAAGTGCCATATGACTTTCTGGTTAACGAACCTTAAAACAAATGTAATGAAGCTGGAGAAGGTCCAAAGATACAAAATTAAAATGACAAAAGATATCAGTGGAACACAGACTAAAGGAATTAAGATCCTCCCTTGTAAAAAGGTTAAGATTAAGGAGCCATAGAGATAAATATCCCCTCCAAAAGCGTAAGTTAAGTAAGAATTTCTTTAATTTATCCCAAAGTATTAGAACTAGGCCCTCGCCTGAAACTTAAAAATGTGGTTATAGGACAGATCCTAAATCCAATGGCCCCATATGAAGAGTGTATCCTCTGAATCAGAAAATACAAATTCAGAAGACTGTGGAATAAAAAGTTAAAAAGGAAAGAAATTGGATTGGAAAATTTCAGGAAATGTCAGGAAAATTCTCTTAGAAATCACCTTTTAAAAAACAAAATTCTACTCTAAAGAAAGAAGAAAACAATGAAATGGTTTCTCAATACTATTAAAATAAACTGTATCTTTTGTAGTCTTTGAGTAAAATATACCTTTGAGAAAAACTCTCTAATTTGTGAATCATCAATTTTAAACCATTGTTACATGACACATGGATACGGCAATGACAGGGAACAAGATGGCCCTGGTGCTGCCACAGGCACTTAAATTACCAATGGTCAACATAGCCAGAAAACTGGTAGAAGGACTATATAATTTTACAGGCTCATCAGTTACTCTGTCATGTCCCTCAATAAACAAGGGAGTAACTTTCTGACTTAGAAGTCAAGCACTGGAGCCCACAGAAATGTGCTTGCTAGAAATCAATATGATTGTGAAAACAAAAAAAGAAAGAAAGAAAGAAAGGTAAATTCTTGAATTTCAGTTACACATGAAAAATTAAACACATTTTGTTTCCACTGTTCTCTTGTGAAACTTAGTGAAATGACAGTGAAAGATTTAATGAAATCCATAAGAATAAAGGGAATGACAGTGATCTAATTCTGGAAGTGAGATGGAAAATTAGAAAGCAAGAAAACCTCTGAATGGAGGAAATGAGAATCTGGCTGTTTTGGACCTCATAAACCAAGAAATTCTCAGACACTGCGAGGAATCATAGGGGTACAATTGGATTTGATATAAGAAGACTGCCAAGAAATTTTTTAAAGAAGCTGCAGAAAACACAGATTCTATCGTCCATTCTCAGAAATGACTTGGAGAAATTAAATCAGGGAGACTCTATAGGACCCCAGGCAAATTGAAAACCAGAAGGATTTAGTGAGTATCTATATACTGAACAATGAAATGTATGGGTCCCTTCACCCATTTATCTTTAAGAATGCCTGCAGACACTTATATCTCACAGATGAGGGATTAAAGGCGTCGTCTCTGAAATAGTTCAGTTCAGCCACTCAGTCCTGTCCAACTTTTTGCAATCCCATGAACCGCAGCACACCAAGCCTCCCTGTCTATAACCAACTCCCAGAGTCTACCCAAACCCATGTCCACTGAGTCAGTGATGCCATCCAACTATCTCATCCTCTGTCGTCCCCTTCTCCTCCTGCCCTCAATCTTTCCCAGCATCAGAGCCTTTTCAAAGGAGTCAGCTCTTTGTATCAGGTGGCCAAAATATTGGAGTTTCAGCTTTAACATCAGTCCTTCCAATGAATATTCAGGACTGATCTCCTTTAGGATGGACTGGTTGGATCTCCTTACAGTTCAAGGGACTCTCAAGAGTCTTCTCTAACACCACAGTTCAAAAACATCAATTCTTCTGCGCTCAACTTTCTTTATAGTCCAACTCTCACATCCATACATGACCACTGGAAAAACCATAACCTTGACTAGATGGACCTTTGTTGGCAAAGTAATAGCTTTGCTTTATAATACGCTGTCTAGGTTGGTCATAACTTTCCTTCCAAGGAGTAAGCGTCTTTTAATTTCATGGCTGCAATCACCATCTGCAGTGATTTTGGAGCCCAGAAAAATAAAGTCAGCCACTGTTTCCCCATCTATTTGCCATGAAGTGATGGGACTGGATGCCATGATCTTAGTTTTCTGAATGTTGAGCATTAAGCCAACTTTTTCACTCTTGTCTTTTACTTTCATCAAGAGGCTCTTTAGTTCTTCTTCACTTTCTGCCATAAGGGTGGTGTCATCTACATATCTGAGGTTATTGATATTTCTCTCACAATCTTGATTTCAGCTTGTGCTTCCTCCAGCCCAGCATTTCGCATGATGTACTCTGCATATAAGTTAGATAAGCAGGGTGACAATATACAGGCTTGACATACTCCTTTTCCTATTTGGAACCAGTCTGCTGTTCCATGTCCAGTTCTAACTGTTGCTTCCTGATCTGCATACTGGTTTCTCAAGAGGCAGGTCAGGTGGTCTGGTATTCCTATCTCCTTCAGAATTTTACTCAGTTTATTGTGATCCACACCATCACAGACTTTGGCATAGCCAATAACGCAGAAATAGATGTTTTTCTGGAACTCTCTTGCTTTTTCAATGATTCAGCAGATGTTGGCAATTTGATCTCTGGTTCCTCTTCCTTTTCTAAAACCAGCTTGAACATCTGGAAGTTCACAGTTCACCTATTGTTGAAGCCTGGTTTGGAGAATTTTGAGCATTTCTTTACTAGCGTGTGAGATGAGTGCAATTGTGTGGTAGTTTGAGCATTCTCTGGCATTGCCTTTCTTTCGGATTTGAATGAAAACTGACCTTTTCCAGTCCTGTGGCCACTGCTGAGTTTTCCAAATTTGCTGACATATTGAGTGCAGCACTTTCACAGCATCATCTTTTAGGATTTGAAACAGCTCAACTGGAACTCCATTACCTCCACTAGCTTTGTTTGTAGTGATGCTTCCTAAGGCCCACTTGACTTGACATTATAGGATGTCTGGCTCTAGGTGAGTGTGAGTGATCACACCATCATGGTTATCTCTGTTGTGAAGATCTTTTTTGTACAGATCTTCTGTGTATTCTTGCCACCTCTTCTTAATATCTTCTGCTTCTGTTAGGTCCATGCCATTTCTGTCCTTTATTGTGCCCATCTTTGCATGAAATGTTCCCTTGGCATCTCTAATTTTCTTGAAGAGATCTTGGTCTTTCCCATTCTATTCTTTTCCTCTACTTCTTTGCATTGATCGCTGAGGAAGGCTTTCTTACCTCTCCTTACTATTCTTTGGAACTCTGTATTCAGATGGGTATATCTTTCCTTTTCTCCTTTGCTTTTCACTTCTCTTCTTTTCACAGCTATTTGTAAGGCCTCCTCAGACAGCCATTTTGCTCTTTTGCATTTCTTTTTCTTAGGGATGGTCTTGATTCCTGTTTCCTGTACAATGTCATGAACCTCTGTCCATAGTTGATCAGGCACTCTATCAGATGTAGTCCCTTAAATCTATTTCTCACTTACACTGTATAGTCATAAGGGATTTGATTTAGATCACTCTGAAATAAGTGATCAGCAAAATTTGGGAGGATAGGGTGACTTAGAATAACTGTAAAAATTGCATTCCTGAAAGAGCCACGCCAAAAAAGCCTTTAGCGAAGACCACTGATTAACAGCCTATGTCTCTGCCGCAAACACACAGAAACCGATGCATACAATTCCCAATCAGTTTTCCTTGGTCCAGTCAGTACCTTGGTCTTAAATCTGACTAAGTAGACAAGGAACATCAGACATTTTAGAAAAGCCTCCTACATGATGCAAAAACCAAAATTACTGGGAAGGCAAAACTGATTTCATAAAGAGAGTCAAATATTTTAATTATTTTCTTTAGAAAGGGAAGAGAAAATCCTATTTTTATGAAAAAGGAATGGCAAATTTTAAGAAAACTCAATGATCAAAAAAAAAATCTTTTTTAAAATTAATTTATTTTAATTGGAGGCTAATTACTTTACAATAAGAAAAATCTCTTGAAAATGAAGAATCAGACAGAAGAACTGACAAACTTCAGAAGAGTTAGAGGACATGAATAAGGCAATTTCCAGAAAGCAGAGCAAAGTCAGAAACAGAAAACCTAAGGGGGAAAAGAAAACTCCAAGGATCAGTCCAGAATGTCTAAAAGCCAAGTAATAGGCTTGAAAGACAGAGAGGCCAGAAAGACAGAGGAGAAAAGAAAGGAAGAAAGTTATCAAATAAATAATTTAGAAAATATTCCAGAATGAAAAGGTTACGTTTCCATATTACTAGTGCTTACTACAATAGATAGAAGATGACTCCCGCTAAAGCAAAATCATACCCTCAGGTAATTTCTCAACACTGGAGACAGAAAGAATATATTACAAGCTTCCAAAGAAAAATTTAAAAAAATGGGCCAAAACAATGGATCAGACATCAGAATGATGTTAAACTTGTGACTGGAAGCAAGAATACAGTACAGAAATTCCTTCAAAATGCCGACAGAAAACTATTTCCATCCTGAATGAATTCTTAGGTAAAAGTAAAGATGTTTTTTGATATGTGTGTGTGTGTGTGTGTGTGTGTTAAGTCACTTCAGTCGTGTCTGACTCTTTGCAATCCTAAGAACTATAGCCCACCAAACTCCTCTGTCCATGGAATTCTCTAGGCAAGAATACTGGATTGGGTTGCCATTTCCTATTCCAGGGAATCTTCCCCACCCAGAGATCAAACCTGCATCTCTTACATCTCCTTTATTTGGCAGGTACGCTCTTTCCCACTAACCACAGGGAAGCCCATTTTTTGGATATATAGAGCATCAAAAAGGTATCTTCCATACATTCTTTTTCAAGACATCAGAGGACTGCCAAAATTAGAGAATAAGCCACCATATTAGTTTCCTATTGGTGATGTAACAAATTATCACAAACTGAGTGGCTTAAAACAATAGAAAATTATCATCTTATTACAGTTCCAGAAGTTGGAAGTCTTAAATTCAAAGTGTAGGCAGAGTTGTGTTCCTCTGGAGGCTCTAAGGGAAAATCTGTCTCCTTGTTTCCAGATTCTAGAAGCCACCTGAATATCTTGGCTCATGATCTCCTCCTCTATCTTCAAAGGCAGAAGCATAACATCTTCTTTCTTGGGCTCTGACAGAACTCAGCTACTTCCCTCTTATAGACTAAGGTAATTACACTGGGCCCATCTGGATAATTCAGAATAAACTCCTTATATCAAAGTTCTTAATTACATCTATAAAGTCTTGTTTGCCATGTCAAGTAGTGTATACACAGGTTGTAACAGTTAGAAAGTGCACGTCTTTGAGGGGTTGTTATTTGGCTTCAAGATAAAGGAAGATATTAAATCCAAGAAGCAGAGCTCCAATTAAAAAAGTTGTAAAAGGGTGAGGGGCTCAGAATGATGGAGAATCAACCAGTTCAGATTAGAGCAAGACAATGGAGAGCTTACAGAGAAATGTTTCCAAGAAGCTGAAACTGATAAACTACTAACATATTGATCTTTGAACATCTGAAAGGAGATTTATAGTTCTGAGGAAGAGTTTGGGTATGAATTAATGTTAGGTTGGTAAAAAAAAACAAAAAATTTAAAAATGAGTCAGATTATTAACACTTGTGAAGAGAAAAGGATATGCAAGAAAGGAAATAACAGTGTAAATAATATGACCTACATGTGAATAATATTTGTATCACTCATCATTATATTTAATCTCTGAGCCATTAAATCATGATCTAATTGACAACAGATTTAAATATATCTAGATTAACAGATCTCAACTGATCTAATTAAAACAAATGATACAACTATTTTAAAAGAAAGTGGGAGAGAAGAGATGTGGGAGGAAAGAATAACATAAAAATGTAGTCTTCAAAAGAATAAATCAATATGTAATATATAAAACTGAAAAAGAAAGAAACAGTGTATAAATGCATTATTTTACAGTAATGGATGCAAAAATTAAATAAAATAACAAAGACTGAATGTGATTATCACTGCAATGTGGGAATCTTAGGTGGGGACGGGTGCAACAGCAAACAGTTCTTTTTCCTTTTTTAAGGTCTTTAAGAATTTTCTGACTTCCTAAACTTTGTATATATGTTACCTATAAAAACGAAATAGAAAAACAAATGTCCTTTGTTGCATTAAATTGAACATAATATATGTGACTTTGTATCTTCATCCTCAAAAAGAGAGACAGAGATAAAGATAAACTTGAGAGAGAAAAGAGACTTGAAGTTTGCCTTTCTCCATTTATCTGGGGTAAAATAAGATGTTTCAGCCATGTTTGGTTTTGTTTTGGCTCTGGAAGGATTTCATTTTGTGTAAAAACCTTTTTGGCACATTTGGAAACATGTATTTCTAATTCTTAATAACAATGACTAAAACACCAACATCACTTCTCAGCTCCAAGGTCACCTCCTCTGTAAGCTACTTCCAGGCCATCCACTACTACAGCCTAACTCCAGAGGTACTGTCAAATCACCTTGCCTTATTTCCCTCAAAGTTCTGACCGCTGTCTGATCCTTTCTTGTTTGCTACTTGGTTTACTTGTCTATTAACATCCGCCTCTTTTCTCTGAATGTGAAGTCCAATTGGGCAAGGCTGGTCTGCCTTGTCCACTGATCTATTCTCAGCATCCATTAGGACTGCTGGCCCTCAGTAGGGCTCAATTAATATTTAATAAGATATTTGTATATTAATATTTGACTTAGTTCTTTCCCCATTTCCTCTCCCAATTATTTCTAAAATTATTTCACTGGAAAATGTATTCATTTAAAACCTACCCTGGAGATTTAATAGGTAGGGTTTGGGAGTGTAAATTCTATTGCCTGGCTAGCATTTCAGTTCCTTCAGTTTTTAGCCACATAGACTGGAAGTTAACCTTCTTTCTAGGACTTGGGTATCTCTACAGCCATAAAATGGTGTTATTTATAGCAGCCATGTCACAGGATTTCTTGAAGATTATTCACTTCATTTTTGGTGTAAGAGAAAAGATGGGTTATTCTTTCCTTCTCATCCTTAACATTCTGAGGGAGGCCAAGTTCACACAGAGTTAACGAAAATGGTTTGGCAAATGCTGAGCAATTTCAAGGGACAGAGAAGCCACAGTCAACCTTTAATTTTTTTAAATTCAGGAAATATTTTTTCTAGTGATCCATGTGATCTAGATGTAATGTGGTTGAGGAAGTTTCTAATCAAGTACATCTTACACAGGAGCTCAGGTGAGAAGCAGTCAACCTGACCTGAGAGTTTGTGCAAAGTATAATTCTGAAAAGGAAAAATCCACAAATTAGGAAAGAAAAAAGGGCTGGAAAAAAGAACTTGATATCAGAATAGAAATAGTAAACCTGGAAGATGATCGACACAAAACAGGTAAGAAAAGAAATATCAGCAAAGGAATGGTAATAGACATTTACAAGATGATTATCAATAATCTGATCAAGAAGACATCAGAGAGACTAAGGAAGACAAAGGGGCCAAATTGTATTAAAATAAAGCTGTGACAGGTTGCAGCACATCGTGGTTCAGTGAAGAGTATAAGTTATAAGGACAAGGAAAGGCTCACCTGGTTCTTAACTCTGACTCCTCCAGGGCATGACTTGTTCTTGAGGGTAAAAGACAACACAGGTAGCTCTGATTTAAAAAAAAAAAAAAAAAAGCCCTGGGGATGGCCACAACATCCCAAGGCAGAGGCAAAGGAATGCTTTGAACTAAGAAACAAACAACTAGAGCCAGTGAATTTTCTCAGAGGGAAAGTATCTAATTTCCTGCAAATATCCCCAGAGTCTAAGGCAAGACAGGACAACATTCTGTGCCCTTCCTATGACGCAGTGTCACAGATAACTGAGTAATCCCCACCGGCAGAGCAGCATATACAGATGTATGTCTTAAGGAGACAACAGAGTTGAGATATTTTCAGCAATGCAAGATACTATAGGCTCTGGGATTCCCCAAAGGTGATTGTTTACTTGGGAAAAAATTACTTTTCATTTGTTTCTAGCCCATAGGCCAAACTACTTAAAAACAAAACAAAACAAAAAAGTGAGTTGCCTCTGTTTCACCAGGAAAAATTATATTCATTCTGCTATCCACAGAGTAACTGAGACTTTAACACTTTTTTCAGAGTTAAGCTCTTATTCAGTGCCTACCTGGGTTTGTTGCTATTAAAATAAAATTATTATGAACATTTTGTTAGAATAGTTCACAAATAAGTATGAAGGAGGAAGATGCAGATGTTTGAAGGAGTTCAGTATTTACGCAAAAGTAAACACTTATGGAATATTTACCTTTTAGGGGATGTTATGTAACACACTGGGAAATTAATAGTAGATAAGTTAAATACTTCTCCTTCATGGAAGATCCAATTCAATGGGGAAAAGAGAGAGACGAGTAAACAGACAATTAGAGTTGGTAAGTGCTAAAGGAAAGTCAGTGCCAGGTCCTAATGAGGTTTTTATTCATCTGATCTCTGCCTCAGAGGCCCAATGATTCCATCTAGGTCACACACCGCCGAGCACACAGCATGCAAGGCGAGACGGCTCAGCCACTCAGATGATACTTATTAGCACAAAGAGAAAAATAACTCAAATATGTTTGATACTGGCTCAAAAGTATCAGCATTGAATATTAAATAAATACATAATAAAAATATTAGAAATTGGTAAGACAGGACTCTTGGCTGTGGCCTTTACCGACATGGACACAAGAAAGGGACAGCCAGTAACAAAGGGCGAATATTGCCCAGAAGTGAGGACAACAGATAGTAGTCTCTCTCACTCATAACTTCCCCTAGCTTCCCTTTACCCAATGCCAACAATTACTGCTCGTGTAATAGAAAATCAAACAGGAATTTTCAGTCTAAAGAAGGAATCTTCCACATGCTCAACTCTCTCCCTTGACACCTTGCTATTGTAAACAGTGCAAAGCATAGACTAGGTCAACTGAAGTAAACTGTACTGCATGGTGTTTTTTTGAAAATGTCTTCTATTTTATATAGTATTTGTGTTGTGCAGACATTTATGATAGTCCAATGTGACGAATTTTGAAGACAAGTTTTGAGATGAAAAAGGTTTCCAGGCCTATGTTAATGGAAAATTCTGATAAAATTAGTGATAAATAATTATATTGCTGCTCTACTATAGTAGGAGACACAGTTGAAAAGAATTCTATCTTTATAATGAAAGCTACTTGTCCACAGGTTTTAAATGGGTCAACTTTCTCTTTTCCATTGCATGTGGTCTGGGGCAAAGAGCTTCCATCTACCATGGTAGATCCAGGAAAATTGAAAAAAACAGTTAACCACAGATTATAGACATTTAATAAGTAAAGATGTTATTATTTTAAACGACAATTGGAAACTCAAAACAGGGTAAAGCTTTAAGTAAAAAAGCTCAGGAAGCAACTTATTTAGTGACAGAACTTACTTCCTTAAAAAGCAGAAGTCATAGAATTGATGTGGACATAACATTAATATGCAAAATTATAGTAAAAATGTTAGGGCAAAGAAGTAGTATGAGAGGCTGAAAAGGTTCCACTCCCAAGTACTTCGGTAAGTCCCAATGACTCACTGAAAACATACCACACCAGAGAGATGTTGTGTATATATTAGAAAGCAACCGCTTCTTTCCCCAGGTTGATAAGTCAAAAATATCAATATTTCATCAACAAATTCATGCTGTACCATTTGTAAGATATGTGTATGATGGGGAAAAACTTAAGAAAATGCTATCTGCTGCAAAAAGCTACCCTGAGGATGAAAACAACATTCTGGAATTAGATAGTGGTATGGTTGCAAAATCATGTGAATACACTGAAAGTCACTGAATTTTACAGTTTGAAGTGATGGATTTCATGGTATGTTATTTAGATCTCAATTTTTTAAAAAGTTGCCCCAACTCAGCAAGCTAAGGTCAAGACAAACAAAAATATTCAGACCTAAAAGATGCCTTCTTCTATCTATCCTTTACCCTGTCCTCCTACGGTACTCTTTTCTCTATTATGGTCCTTATCAAGAGCATCCTGTGGTATAGTTAACTTGGTATTTCTCCAAGCAGATTATAATGTGCTCAAGAACCTTAAATCTAAAACATATTTCTCCTGGCTGAGTATCAACCAGGAATATTAACTAGTTTATTTTATGCCTAGATGGCTTTGTAATATCCTCCCTGTAGTTACTGAACCATCAGGTAACAAGAATTTAGCCCAGGCCAACCTCTGTTTCACTATAAGCAGGAGGTTATGAGATGTGCTTTTCTAACCAACGTCAGTTCTTTGGGCAAAGTGATTAGACAGTTCACTCTGAGTCACTGTGATACTAATTTTATATATAAGCTTGACTGAGCCATGGGATGGTCAAATATTTGGTTAAACATATTACGGGTGTGTCTGTGACTGTTTCTGGATGAGATTAAGGTTTGAATTGGTGGACTGAGTAGACTGCCCTCCTCAATGTGGGTGTGGCTCACCCACATCTGTCGAAAGTCGGAACAGAATAAAAGGGCTGAGTAAGAATTCTCTCTCTCTGCCAGCCTTCCAGCTGGAACACTAGTCTTGTCCTGCTTTTAGTCTCAGACTTGGACTAGAACTTACACTATTTGCTCTTCTGGTTTTCAGGAGGTTCAGACAAGCAGTAAACCATCTGCTCTTCTGAGTCTCTACTAACTGCTGTTCTTGGGACCTCTCAGCTATCATAATTGCAAAAGTTAATTCCTTATAATAAATTTTCTTGTTCCTTCCTTTCTTCCTTCCCTCCTTCATATCTATCTATATATCTATCTGATTGGGTCTGTTTCTCTGAGGAACCCTAACTAATACCTTCATCCAGGGAGGTTGAGTTGGTCTCTAGTATAGTGATGTGTGTGTAGATCTAGCCAACTCGATGGCCATGATGTGCAGAGGGTGAGTAAAGAGCCCAGGTCAGGCTCATCCTCTAAGTGCATCTATCAGGAGAATGCCCCCAAACTGATGCAACTCCAATGAACATCTTAGTTTTCCAAGCCACTGACCTTCTTAAGCATAAATGACATCCCAGCTTATTCTAGGACTATCCAAATTAATGAGACATAACACTTGGGTACCCAATGGATTCTGGTGGATATTTTTGTATATGAACAACCAAAAGTATGGTGGTTCATACATAGTACAGTGGCTAAAGACAAGCTTTTCCTTTAGAGAATGTATCTGTGTACACTCTTACAACCTTTACCTCTCAAAGGAAGGTTTTAGCCTACTACCAAAGTTAAACATAAAGGTCAGACACGCCTGCTCTGCCCTAAAAATCCCCACACATATGTGATCTTTCAAGAAAATTCCTATTTTGAAAGAGATAGAATCTGCCTGCAATGCAGGAACCTCAGGAGACATGAGTTTGATCCATGGGTTAGGAAGATCCCCTGGAGGAGGAAATGGCAAACCACTCCAGGATTCTTATCTGGAGAATCCCATGGACTGAGAAGTCTAGCAGGCTACATACAGTCCATAGGGTCACAAAGAGTCGGGATACGACTGAAGTGACTTACAATGCACGCAGCACAAAAATTAGAGATTGCAGACTATCTCCAAGCACTGATAGGATGGCCATCAGCAGGAAGAAAGAGCCCAAAATTTTACTGGAGGGGAAAAATGAAACACTTGTTAGGTAAACATGGCTTTCTCACTTCTAGAATCCTGCTCTGAACTCTGACACGCAGCCTCTTTATACTAGCAAAGTGTAGTTTTTCTTGTGCAAGAATTCAGTTTAGGTAGAACTAGAGTCTGGCAGACTACAGTTCATGGGGGTCACAAAATATAGGACACAACTTAGAGACTGAGCACGCATGCACATCAGGTGAGAAAGCCACAAACCTGCAACTTTACCAATGCAATAACAGTCCTTCAAAAGAATTTTCTAAGTTTCTATTTGCTTTTGGACATTTATCAGCCTTTAGCCAATTGCTTTTAATAATATTTTCCAGTTTTGTTTTAAACTATTGTTTATGGAAGGAACTGACCCAGGTATTTTTGCCATTGTTATTGGAATTCCCATTTCTATTTAACTTTGTAATTCATTTGGAAGAATTCAGCTGTTAAATGTGTCCCTTAATTCTTAACAATGACCACAGTATCACACAGTTATCTTCTTGAGAAGCAGGGATTAGCAGAAGGAAGCAATGAGGAGGTGAGAGGGAAACACTTTCTTCCAAAGAGAGACTGAAGAATTCTTATACAATGATATCATCTTCACCAAAAATATGTAACTATGTCAAAGCAGTCTGAGAAACTAGAGAATTAACTAATAAGTTTTCTAAACTTTTGTCAATCTCTCTTCATATGGTGACTGCAGCCATGAAATTAAAAGATGCTTGCTCCTTGGAAGAAAAACTATGACCAACCTACCCAGTATATTAAAAAGCAGAGACATCACTTTGCTGACAGAAGTCCATCTAGTCAACGCTATGGTTTTTCCAGTAATCATGTATGGATGTGAGAGTTGGGCCATAAAGATAGCTGAGCGCTGAAGAAGTGATGCTTTTGAACTGTGGTGTTGGAGAAGACTCTTGAGAGGCCCCTGGACTGCAAGGAGATCAAACCAGTCAATCCTAAAGGAAATCAGTCCTAAATACCCATTGGAAGGACTGATGCTGAAGCTCCAATACTTTGGCCACCTGATGCAAAGAACTGACTCATTGGAAAAGACCCTGATGCTCAGCAAGATTGAAGGCAGGAGGAGAAGAGGACGACGGAGGATGAGATGGTTGGATGGCATCACTGACTCGATGGACCTGACTTTGGGCAAGCTCCAGGAATTGGCGATGGACCGGGAAGCCTGGCGTGCTGCAGCCCATGGGGTTGCAGAGTTGGATACAGCTGAGTGAATAAACTGAACTGATGCCCTTCATTTCTGCTGAAGTTTTAAAATAATAATTTCTCTTTCTCCCATTAGACTAAATAATTCTTAGGCAGAACTTGAGGGTTCTTTATGTCCTTTAGAGGACATTTCTTAATCTCTGTAGGAAGCATTTTTGCCATTTGAAAAATCTTCTCAGAATATGCTGTCTGAGCTGCCCCACTGAAGTGGCTTGCTCTCCATCCTCAGAAATAGTTAATAATGAGAGAGGAACTGTCCTCAGACTGTTTCATCCAATTAGATTCAGTGACATAAACAAAAGGAGAAGAGAGAGAAATGACTGTGGGCCTTACATTTAGGCTGCCTGTGTTCAAAATTGGCAGCATCTCTTTTTTGCCAAATGATCTTACACAAATTATACTGAAATACTGAAATTCCCCAAGCCTCAGCTTCTCCATTTATGAAATGGATAAAAAAAAAAAATAGTACCTATCTTTAAGAATTCTGCTGAGGTTTAAATGAAATAAGCTATCTAATGCACCCAGTACACCATCTCATGACACAAAGCAATTACTCAATAGTCATTAGCTGTAATATTAAGGAAAGGGAAAAAAATAAACAGAAAGTTACCAATATTCATCTCTGTTTGAGGAAGGTAGAAAATCTGAAAAGACTAGAAAAAAGTCTGATTTGAAGTTAACAAGAGAGGCGAGAGGAGACAGGGCATCTGGTTCATTTATGTAACAGCTTGCATTCCGTTCACTGCCACCTACCACTGTTGGATCTCTTCTGCTCTGATCACCAAGAACACTCATAATATCTTCTCAGTCCCACTAGGAGTTCAACGTGTAGTTTGGGAAACAATGACCTAGAAAATAAAATCAAAGGCATAGCAACTTCAGTATTGGAAGCAATTTTCAAAGGCTGAGGTTTTACTTTTTGCCAATATCATCTTTTTCATCTTAACACGGACAAAACCTTGGCATGCTAATCTCTCATCAGGGCATTTCTTGGACACTTTCTTGTTATGCCAATACAATATAACATGTCAGTGTTTCCATAGGCTACTACACCTTGAGTGAAACATTTTAAGAAACTGAACACATTTTTTTGGTTTCCAAACATTTTACGGGTATTTTCACAGCTCTCATTAGAAAGTTTTAACAAAAGAAATTTGTATCTAAAATTTCATACATGTAGAAAGAAGAATAAAATAATATAGTAATGAAGTGGTATATTCCATTAAAAAAATTGACTCACATTGTCAGAGTCCTATCTGCAACCTGTGATATCTGCATATCAATTCAAAGGAAGGATATTTTATAAAGTAAGTTCCAAATGCTCTCTTTCTTCAAATAAGTTTGCCACTACTCAATTCCTGAAGATTTTGCAGAGTATGAACCAAACCAGAGACAGAAGATTATCTATAGGACATTGAAAGCCTCATGATAGAATTGTTACCCTAACTCTAATTTCTCAGAAGCTCAAAAATATATACAGATCTGTCACTTTAGTTTGGCATTATCCTAAATCACCCTAAAACAGAAAAACCTTCAGAAAACACAAATTAATACCAAGAACCAAACATTACATTTGAACAAAAAAGAGGATGTCTAACCTTTATAATATTGCCTGTGTGATACTACAAAAATTCCTAGCAAAACTATAATTCAAATTTAATATTTACCATTTATATATTCTATGTATTAAGCTATGTTCTAAGTGTTCTTAAAATATTAACTCAGATAATACTTCCAGCAATTCTATCGGGTACATACAGTTTTTATCATTTCCATTTAGAGACAGAGAAACAGACACAAAGATTAAGAGGAGGCACAAATAGGTTAATTAAAATTAATTCCAAGTCAAAAACTTAATTCAGCAGAAGAGTTACAGAACAGAGATATGAACATCACTCTCACTCCCAATCTCCCATTCTACTACCAATTGCAGCCTTAAGCAGCTACTTAATATTTTAAACTCTTCTGAAGAAAAATGTGTCTATGTGATGAATGTCCTCTAGATAAAACCAGATTTCTTTATGTGTTTATTTTCAACTCCAAGCAAGTGAATTTCCTAATAAGTACAAATTTTAAAGCCAATTATCTTTTAAAAGCTACATTGGTACAGTTTAGCCTCTTCTACACAGCAGACCATGGCTTCAATTCTCCTTTCCTTTCATGTACCACCAGTAAATAGATCTTGTCTCTCACTATTCCATAAAGCATGAGAAGTTCTTTCATGACCTTAGAGGAAGAAACAAATCACTTATTTAAACCTAAAATATATTTAAATTAAAATGGACTTCTTGCTAAAGTAATACAGAATGGCATGTGTTTTGTTCTTGGTTCATACCTAAGGCAAGTGTTCGTTTAACTTAATGAAAACCTATCATAGTCAATGTCCTTGGAAAAATAGGAAATTATACAGTTTAAGAGGCAAACTTGGAACTGTCTCTTACATTGACACACATGTCAGGTTACGTCCATATTCACAAAAAGCTGTTGAATCAAATCCTTTGAGGGCAGGGATCAGGTGCTTTGCCCACCACTGTGGCCACGACTGCATGGCCAGAGCATATCACAGTGTAAAAGACATGTAATGAGTGAATCAACAAAGTACCCACTTAAATCCCCCAGAATTTAAACAGTTTTGGTAAAGCCTATACATGCAGTATAGAGTCCTTAATATGACTAAATTGAGAGGAGGGAAAGTGAATCAACAAACTACCCATATACCCCTTGACAGACATTGCTACAAACTTAAGGAAATACTCCTGCACATAAAAGCCAAGACTGGTGGTAGAAGTAGATTTTTATGAAGTGGTGGTGAATGATTTTCTCTCAGATTCCTACACTTCCATATTCCATTGAATCACAGGCACCCAGAGGGTATATCCCTTTCTCTGTTTAACCAGTCTGCTTTTCATGAGAAAACCTTCCCATTTTCTGCCTAACAGAAAAGCCACACTTGAAAAAAGAAAAAAATGACCTCAAATAGGAAAAAAAGAACAAAGTTGAAAGTCTCACACTTTCTGATTTAAACATGTATTAGAAAACTACAATATTCAAAACAGTGTAGCACTGGCATAAAAGACACATATAGACTGATGGAATAGAAAAGAAATTCCCAGAAGTAAATCCTCATGAATAAGGTCAAATAATTTTCAAACAGGGTGCCAAAGCTATTCAATGGGTAAAGAACGATCTTTTAAATATAAGACCTGAAACTATAAAAGTTCCCAAAGAGAAGATAGGGGAAAAGCTTCAAAATGTTGGACCTGACAGTGATTTCTTGTATATGATTCCCAAAGCACAGGCAACAAAAAAAAAAAAAAAAAAAAAAAAAACCCAGAAATTAAGAATTCCTTTGATGGGTTTATTAGTAGACTATACATGGCTGAGCTAGAAGACATATCAATAGAATCTTCAAAAACTGCAAGAAAGAGAATAAAAACTGAAAAAACAAAACAAGAATATCCATGAGCTGTGGGAAAGCTACAGAAGGTATAACATACAGGCAGTGGGAATACCAGAAGTAAAAGAAAGAGAGAAAGGAAAAGAAGAAGTATCTGATACAAAAATGACAGAATTTCCCCCAAATTAATGTCAGAAACCAACCCACAGATCTCAGAAAGCTTAAAGAATACTAAGCAGGATAAATGCCCAAAACAATTACACCTCAGCACATCATTTTCTAATTATATAAAATCAAAGATAAAAAACAATCCTGAAAGAAGCCAGAATAAAAACACCTTGCTTTTAGAGGAACAAAGATAAAAACATCTGATTGCTTCTCAGAAATTATTCAAGCAAAAAGAGAGTGGAGAGAAATATTCAAAGAGTTGAGAGAAAAAAAAAATCACCAACCCAGAGTTTTGTACTTTGCAAAATTATCCTTTAAGATGAAGGAGAAATAAAAGACTTTCTTAGACACACACACACACACACAAACCTGGGAGAATTTGTTGTCAGGAGACTTGTCTTACAAGAAAGACTAAGAAAAGATTTTTAGAGATAAAGAAAATAATGAAGGTCAGAAACCTGGATCTACATATAGTAAGGAAGAGGATCAAAGAAGGAATAAGTGAAAGTAAAACAAAACTTTTCTTATTATTAATTGATAATAACAGATAACAGTTTGTTCAAAATAATACCAACAATGTACTCAATTATGTACCCACTCCAGTATCCTTGCCTGGAGAATCCCATGGACAGAGCAGATGGTGGGCTATGGTCCATAGGGTTGCAAAGAGTTGGACACAATGGAAGCAACTTAGCACATATATGTATATATGCTTATGTATACATATATAAGTTAATAACAGCAATGACACAAGTGATAGGAAGTAGGATTATCCGGTTATTTGGAGGTACTCATATGACTCATAAAGTGGTACAGTGTAATTTTAAAGTGGACTTAAATTAGCTCTAAATGTATACGGAAACTCTATAGTAGCCACTTAAAAAAGCAAAAAGTTAGTATGACTGATATACTAAGGAGAGAAAATGGAATCGTAAAATGCTCAATTAAAACAATAAAAGGCAGAAAAAGAATGAAAGACAAAAAACAGGGCAAGAAAAAGAAAACAATAACAAATATGGTAGCAATTAATCCAACACTATGAATAATCAATTTGAATATCAGTGGTCTAAATTCACCAATTAAAAAACACAGATTTTCATAGTGGATCAAAAAATAAGACTCAACTATATGCTTGCTGTACCCAAGAAACTCCCTTTAAATATAAAGACCTACATAGATTAACAGTAAATTTGATAGAGAAAAATACCACATTAACACTAGCTAAAAGAAAGCAGATGTAGCTATACCAATTTCAAACAGAGCAGACTTCAGAGCAAGGAAATTATCATGGATAAAGAAGGGAATCACATAATGATAAAGGGGTCAATTTGGTCAATTCTCCAAGAAGACATAACAGAGCAAACACTAGCAACTCAAATACAAAAGCACATTAAAAGAATCACACATTACAACCACTTGAAATTTACGGAATGCAAAGACAGTTCAACATACAAAAATCAATTAATATAATATATCATACTAACAGAATACAGATAAAAAATCAGGATTATCTAAATAGATGGAGATAGAATGCTTGGAAAAATTCAATAATCTTTCATGACACAAACTCTTATCAAACTAGGTAATAGAAAGAAAAAACCTCAATACAATAAAAGCTATACATGAAAAGTCCTTTCATGAAAAGATGCTTAGGAAGCATCACTACAAACAAAGTTAGTGGAGGTTATGGAACCAGTTGAGCTATTTCAAATCATAAAAGATGATACTGTGAAAGTGCTGCACTCAATACACCAGTAAATTTGGAGAACTCAGTGGCCAAGGGCTGGAAAAGGTCAGTTTTAATTCCAATCCGAAAGAAAGGCAATGCCAGAGAATGCTCAACGGCTACTACTGCTGCTAGGTCGCTTCAGTCGTGTCTGACGCTGTGCGACCCCCATAGACGGCAGCCCACCAGGCTCCCCAGTCCCTGGGATTCTCCAGGCAAGAGCACTGGAGTGGGTTGCCATTTCCTTCTCCAACTACTGCACAATTGCACTTATCTCGCATGTTAGCAAAGTAATGCTCAAAATTCTCCAAGCCAGGCTTCAACAGTACATGAACCGTGAACTTCCAGATGTTCACACTGGATTTAGAAAAGGCAGAGGAACCAGAGATCAAATTGCCAACATCTGTTAGATCATGAAAAAGCAAGAGAGTTCCAGAAAAACATCAACTTCTGCTTTACTGACTACACCAAAGTCTTTGACTGTGTGGATTGCAACAAACTGTGGAAATTCTTAAAGAGATGGGAATACCAGGCCACCTGACCTGCCTCCTGAGATATCTGTATGTATATTTTCTGAGAAATCTGTCCAGTTAGAACTGGACATGGAACAACAGACTGGCTCCAAATTGGGAAAGAAGTACGTCAAGGCTGCATATTGTCATCCTGCTTATTTAACGTATATGCAGAGTACATCATGAGTAATGCTGTGCTGCATGATGCACAAACTGAAATCAAGATTGCCAAGAGAAATATCAATAACCTCAGATATGCAGATGACACACCCTTATGGTAGAAAGCGAAGAAGAACTAAAAAACTTCTTGAAAGTAAAAGAGGAGAGTGAAAAAGTTGGCTTAAAACTCAACATTCAGAAAATGAAGATCATGGCATCTGGTCCTGTCATTTCACGGCAAATAGATGGGGAAACAATGGCTGACTTTATTTTCTTGGGCTCCAAAATCACTACAGATGGTGATTGCAGCCATGAAGGTAAAAGATGCTTGCTTCTTGGAAGAAAAGTAATGACCAACCTAGATAGCATATTAAAAAGCAGAGACAATACTTTGCCAACAAAAGTAAAAAAGATGCTTGCTTCTTGGAAGAAAAGTAATGACCAACCTAGACAGCATATTAAAAAGCAGAGACAATACTTTGCCAACAAAGGTCCGTCTAGTCAAAGCTATGTTTTTTTCCAGTAGTAATGTACGGATGTGAGAGTTGGACTATAAAGAAAGCTGAGTGCTGAAGAAGTGATGCTTTTGAACTGTGGTGTTGGAGAAGACTCTTGAGAGTCCCTTGGAATACAAGGAGATCCAACCAGTCCATCCTAAAGGAAATCAGTCCTGAATATTCATTGGAAGGACTTATGCTGAAGCTGAAACTCCAATACTTTGGCCACGTGATGGGAAGAACTGACTCATTGGAAAGACCCTGATGCTGAGAAAGATCGAAGGCAGGAGGAGAAGGGGACGACAGAAGATGAGATGGTTGGATGGCATCCAACCGATTGAGTCGGCATCCCCAACTCAATGCACATGAGTTTGAGGAAGCTCTGGGAGTTGGTGATGGACAGGGAGGCCTGGCGTGCTGTGGTCCA